>NW_027506879.1:2220000-2520000 GCF_052324685.1 Brachyhypopomus gauderio | reverse complement strand
AGGGTCTGGTGCTGTAGGCGTGGACCGTGCCAGGGTCTGGTGCTGTAGGCGTGGACCGTGCCAGGGTCTGGTGCTGTCGGCGTGGACCGTGCCAGGGTCTGGAGCTGTAGGCGTGGACCGTGCCAGGGTCTGGAGCTGTCGGCGTGGACCGTGCCAGGGTCTGGAGCTGTCGGCGTGGACCGTGCCAGGGTCTGGTGCTGTAGAACCTGCCACACCACAATGTAGTATTTACACGGAAATTATAATAACCATAAAGTGCAATATTTAGACAGAGAGAGATTGAGATATTGAGACTACAGCATGTGTACAGTCACAGGGAGTATAAGTCTTGTTTCACACTAGACCTACACCCTCAGTTTTGTTCTCTCATGAATTTGGGTAATGGCTGTAATTGATGGCAGGAAGGAGGGGTTGTGTCCTGGAGATCCTGAACTTTTAGCTACGCTAGTGTTAAGGCAAGACAGGTTTATTGTCTTATTATTTCATATGATGTATGAAAAATAAATGTATAATGGAATTACATCAAACTGACTCAAGAAGCATGCATTAAAATTGCATTGCTAATGTAAATTTTGTTGCTGTTTTTCTTACATTACTAACTGTTCTGTGTGTTTAACAATGAAGATTTCTTAAAATAGCTTATAGTAACTTTGTCAGTTGACCCTTTCATGCTTGTTTTTTTCTATTTTTCTTAACAATGATTGTCAAGACAAAAGTTGAATCTTGCAGATAGCCAAGATGCCCCCAGAACATCCAGCATGTGAACTGCTGGAGCTCAGATGGTGATCTACCTGTTGCAAAGCTGTGTGCGCGTGCACTGACGGAGCATGTCAAGTGACGTTAGTCAAGCATCATTACCACTGTGGAATTGTAAACATAAGATTGGCTCACGTGCACAGTTTAGTCTTTATTCACATATTTAAGGTTAAACCCAAGCAGTTATAATGATAATTAAAGTAATGCACTTCAAACTCACACTAGATTTGATGCAATGAAGTCTTGTGCAATTGTCTAAACTGAATTATAATGTTAGATCTAATTTGTGTGTGTGTGTGTGTGTGTGTGTGTGTGTGTGTGTATAATCATTTGTAAGGTATCTCTAATTCGCTTTATTTTACTATTGTTTTTCTTTTTCATTTATAAGCTTTAGATTTTCCATTCCGTAATTGACCATTGTACTTTAAGACGCAATAGTGAGACACTGTGTGGATCTGGAGCAGGTTTATTTTGCATTATTCCTTTAACTCTGTACCATGCAAATACTTGCCTTACTTTTGCATTTGACAGTATGCAGAGGAAAATAACTTTTACATTAATATTTTGTATAGTCAGTGTATAATACAGATGTATCTGCCTTATTTTGAGTAAATTTTTTTTAGATTCAAAATACAATTCTTTGAATGCCCATGGCTTATGTGACTTGATTTTAAAAATGTCATGAATAAAGGACAACTGTTTGTGCCACAACCTTCAAATCTTATTGTGTGTACCAAGCACATGTTGTGTGTACCAAGCACATGTTGTGCTCACGGTTGAGCGGATTCCTGTGGGCGTTTGTGTTTCTAAGGAAATGTGTGTGCACGTGCTGGCTCACAGAAGTTCCCAATCCAGTGTTAACAGTAAACCTTTGGCATTCGTTTAGCGTGTTAGGTAATATCACAAAATTATATTTTAACCACGTCTGAGAATGAAGCCCCCGTTCAGCATGGCCCAGTAGTCCAGGTCTGAAAACACAGCTACCTGGTTTAGTACCTGGATACCTGTAACAAACAAACCATCCAACCAACATGTAAGGGTGTGATAGATTTAAAACACTGATCGTAGAATAATAAGAATATAACCAGTAAGTGTGCAGCTTTTCCAAGGGAGAACAACTCTTGTTCTGCATTGGTTCGACCTATAGACAGACCAACAACATAAACACTTTCTTCATCTGGTCTTAAGAAGATGCTCTAAGTATTTCTTCAGTACCTTAAGTTGTTAAATGCTTGGCTGCATTGAAAATGAGGATCACCCTCAATGTGTGTGTGTGTGTGTGTGTGTGTGTGTGTGTGTGTGTGTGTGTGTGTGTGTGTGTGTGTGAATAACTGTGCTATACAAATAAATTTGACTTTGTATATCTCAAGGAAAATATAGGCTGCTTGATCTATTGAAATAAGTGACATCAAAGTTAAATAATTTTCTTGTCATCAGGGCTTTGATTGTCCTCCAGCCTGAGAAAACTTTGGTGTCTGTATGTTTTTGTGGAGTTTTCCTGGGCTGGGTGAATGCACTCCTCTGCAGTGGGTTGGTGACGGCATTTTAACAGCAAAAACTCCAGGTCGGGTGAGCAGTGCTTATAAACGGTCCGTATGCCGCTTCACGACGCGTTGTTTACAAACACACACACCCGTCCACCCTTAGCCTTACCAGAGGCTGCTGTGTGATCTCCACTGTGCACAGAGTGAGTCTCTAGCTGGATAGCGCTGTCCAGTACTCTTTCCGAGAGCTAGGTATCGGTGAATATCAGAGTGCAGCACTCTCTCGTCTCCCCTACCGGTCGCCCCCGGTTACAGCGGCAGCGGTCCTGTTTTTGGTCACATGATGTTCGTCCCTCAGGTGGGCGGGACCCGTGATCCGTCTCACCTGAGGGTCGTTTGTTCGTCTATATATGTCTTGTCTTTGTACCAGTTGACTGCTGGTTATTATTCCCTGAGACTTGGCGTGATCGCTTCCTTTTTAAGTTGCTCACCCTGCCCGTCACAGAAGATTTGTAATATTTATATATATATAGAATGATTGCTAAGTCTGAATATATGGAATGAAACCTGAGAATATGGAATGAAGTCTGAATATATGGAATGAAAGTCTGAATATATGGAATGAAACCTGAGAATATGGAATGAAGTCTTAATATATGGAATGAAACCTGAGAATATGGAATGAAAGTCTGAATATATGGAATGAAACCTGAGAATATGGAATGAAAGTCTGAATATATGGAATGAAACCTGATGTCGTCGACGCACTCGCACCATTTTGTGCTTTCAGTTTGTGGTACTGGGTATTTCATTCCATATATTCAGACTTTCATTCCATATATTCAGATTTTCATTCCATTCCATTCATGTGTGTGTATATATATATATATATATATATATATATATATATATATATATATATATATATATACAGTCCCTGACACTTGACATAAGTTCTGTCGCTTATGCATGTTGTGGAAACAAAAGCTTATAATCTGACTTTAAATTCATCGTTTGGTTTTAGAAATGACTCATATGAAAGCTGAAACCCTCCGAATTGAGATTTAATTTCCAAAAAAAAATTTGCTTCACTGCAGAAATACTGATCATTTAATGAACATAGAAAGGTCAGATTTTGGCAAGACAAAAGTTTTGTCGCCGACAGAAAGTAAGGTGAAAATCAAACAAATAATTCAATTCATATACAAATATTTGATTCATAACACTGGTGAATGATGTGGTGCTATTAGAGCCATTTTTAATATTTTGTGTTTTATATGTATTTTATGCTCTTACTTGTGTTATGCTCTTACTTGTGTACAGCACCTTGGCCAATGACATTGATTTTAAGGTGCTCTATAAATAAAATTTGATTTGATTTGATAAAATATCAAGAAGTATTAGCTACATCTTACATTCCCAATCATAAAAGGGGTCAAATTTTGCAGCAGGATGGTGCTCCATCTCATACATCCATCTGTACATCAAAGTTCCTCAAGGCGAAGAAGATCAAGGTGCTCCAGGACTGGCCAGCCTTATCACCAGACATGAACATCATTGAGCATGTTTGGGGTAGGATGAAAGGGGAAGCTTGTGTAGTGTCTGTGCCTATGTAATACATTATGTAGTGTTTAAGTTTAAACTAACTGGTCTAAAATTTATTTCTCTTCTTGCTTATGGTGAGTTGAGCAGGACAAAGAGGTTGAAGAAATGTGGTTTACATATGGGTTTGGTTTAGGTGAAAAGGGGCCCTAGTCCAAGGGTCAAAGGTCTGGTGGGCCCTTTTCCTGTCTCTGTTTAGACTAAGTATTGAGGCCCTTCTCGCCCTACTCGCCTTTCTTTATCAATATGTATAATGGTTTACAGATGTGAGGGACTCTACGACTTCTTTGTTTAACTTGCATATAAATATGGGTAGACTGGCAGTGTTCGAGGGAGGAGATTCACAATTGGCCCGAGACCTCTCTCAAGCAAGACCTAGGTGCTTGATTTGATGCTGTTCTTTTTTATAATAAACTTATTATTGACAACTAAGACAGTGTCGGCGGAGACTTCTTCATTCATCATCACAGCATTGCTAAAGAAGAAAATACACCTCAAGAGTTGGCACCCCAGATGGGACCGTGTTGTGACTGACAGCGCTGCTTGACGACCTCTGCGCATTTATTCCTGCACCAAGCCGGCAAACGGGTGAGCTGGTTTCTCACGTGTTTTGGGTGTTGGTTTATTCGTAAGGGCTGTTGTGTGGTTGCTGTCTAGTTGCACCGAGAAGAATCATTTATGTGCCATGCTGTGTTGCTGTTAGAGAAACTCTCCGTTTAAAATTGGGTTCTAAATTTGGGGATTATGGTGGTGCATATGTTGAAATATGGGAATAGAGATGAATGGGAAATAGTGAAGATAAAGGTTTAAAGTTGAAGTAAAGAATAGGAAATGGTTTAAGTGTAGAATAGCGTAACTAGTAATGATAACAGTGTGCTAAATAACACCATGCGAGAGTAAGTTGTTTGGGCCCTTGACTCCTTAACAGTAAGACATGTGTACATTAGTCACTGCATGAAAGTTGGCTTTGTGATATAGTCTGATTTGGTTAAAAGTAAAGAGACTAGTGGTAACCCTGGGCCCAGGGCAATTGGCTAATAATAAGCATAAATAGAGGATTAAAGAGGAAAAGGTAAAGAGATAATGAGAAATGAGTTTAAGAGTTAAAGGTTAAAAGTTAAAGGAAAGCCGCAGATTTGGTTTAAAGCCCTCTGGGAGGCGATGTTAGATGGGCCAAAATCCTGGAAAGTCACTAGGTGAGTTTCAGGTCAGTTCAATGGAACTGGTGGTGTAGCCTTAAGATTCATTGTGGGTTCCCACTCAACATTAGCTGACGAGCTGTGTTCGAAGCAGCCTGACATTTGAATTGTCTACACCTCATATGGTAGCAAAAATTTTTAATGTAAGAGAAAAGATAAATGGGAAAAGGAGCGGCTATAAAGCATGCTATAGGGAAGTGTATGAATGAGTCGACTCTGAGTGTTTGAGATTTAGTGGTTTGTAAGTTTATACCTGGTTTAGGGTTGAGAGTTGTTTTGTGCTTAGAGGGAGAGTTGTCCCTTTGCCTGAGTGTCTGTCTGTGTGTGTGTGCGAGCTGAGTTGGTGTCTCTGTGTGTGTGCGTATCTTGGTGGAATGCCAGATGGGTGTGAGAAGCTGAGTGAGTTGGTTTCCATGGATTATATGATTTTATATTAAATAAAGGCCTATATAAATGTTAGTAGTTGAGTTATATATGATATAGAAAATTTATGAGCCTTTTTGGGGGACTTGAGTTGTTAAAAAATAAATTAATTAATTAATAAATAAAAATGTATGAGCCTTTGGAAAGAGGACTTTATGAATAAAGATGAGAACTTATGAGCCTCTTTCCAGGGACTTTGTTAAAATCTATGAGCCTCTTTTGAGTGGACGTAAGATATTTGAGTAAATTATATGAGCCCCCAAAGAAGGACATTTATTCTTTGAAAGAAAGATCAGGGAGGATCATTTGTGTGCACAAGCATAGGGAAACATTTTGTTTTTGGAGTAAAATAAAATAAAATGAAGTTTTTCATGTATGGTATAGAACTTTAATAGAGGTGGACATTTTGTAGACATATGATATATGTGTTGGAAGATAACTCGGCGCGAACTGTGTTAAGCTGCTCAGAGAGTTGAGACATTAAAACTCTGGTCTGTTCCTTTGTTTGTTCATGGTGTGTGTGTCAGAGAAGGAGAAGGAGGAGGGGCCACTGCTTGAGGTCTGCTAACTCCAGCCTGACAAAGGCCAGTGTGTCTACTGACAAACTTTTTGACCAATACCTGCTTCCTGAATATATATGTGTATAATCATTTAAAGTCACTAATGTTGATATATCTAGTCCAGTTTCACATTTAAGCTGTTAAAGGAAAATTTTCAGTTTGGGGTTTAATAGATGCATCTCTTGTTTCTGTGTATGTAAGATACTACATGCTGTGTAGTCTTTTTATAGAACAAACCTGGCAACAGATTGACTAGTTGATGCTTTAGTTACTTGAGGCTACTTTGATTTAGACTCTGTAAGGAGTTGTAGGTGAGAGTTTATCTCTGTGCATTGGTTACTTCTTATTTGAGTTGTATTGGAGATCCATTTGTGTTTATATGGTTTATATGATGAGAATACCTTTGGTGATAGTTGGTCTGTAGCTGGAGTCTATGCTTTTCCCTTGGGGTTGTTTTCCTTTCTAGGATATTTGAAGTGTTTTTATTTACAGTTTGATAGAGTGATTGGGAGTGACCAGTATTGTGAATGTACATTAATGTGGTTTGATTCCTCTGGAGTTGGCAAATTGTATTCTTTTTCTCTTTGATTGCAGCAAAATAGTGGCAAATAAATTTAATAAATTGATTGGTTAATTGATTAGTTTTAAATACTTATTGAAAAAAGGAAGATTAATAAATAAGTACGTAAATAAATTTAAATAATTGAATTAAATAAATTTGAAAAAAGAAAGAGGCAGGAAGTCAGTAAATTTTTTAATAGTTTTAAAGGAGTCTCAGTATTTTTAGTCAGTTTAACTTATAATAAGGGAATTAAGGGAGCTGTTGCAATGTCGGATAAGGACAGTAAAGCGGTAAAAGTACTTACACCTGTTGATGTAGTGCAGAAGAATAATCCTTTAGTTAAAGGTATTGCAAAGATGTCAGAGAAATGGAATAAGCGTTGGCCTGATATAGATCAACCATGGCCACTGGAGGGGACTCTTAACCCGGATGTGATCAAAACAATGCAAGTGCTTGTGTCCACATACAAGGCAGGACAAAAGAAGGGTAGGAAAGGTAAACACCGCAAAGAGAAGAGACATGCAGAGCTTGAGTTTCTTCAGTTGTTTGAAAAGGAAGGACAGAAGATGATAAAAGTTGCAAAGGAAAAGAGAGAAAGAAGTGCAGAAGATATAGCAAAAAGTGAAAGAGAAACTGAACGGCTGACGTCAGAAATAGAGACACCTTTCTCTCACACGGATCTGGTAAAGAAGCCCCCTCCCTATGAGAAGGAAGTGAAGTTTAAGGAAATCTATCCTCAGCTCCCAGTGATCAGTCAAGAAGGCGTCTATAATGTCAGAGATGAAGATGATAAAATAATAGAAACTGGACAAGCGGAGACAATTATCAAGATGTATCCGAGTTCTAAAAGCAAGAAGAAAATGGTAAGTCTGGAAACTAAGGGTAAAATGAAGGTTAAGAAGATGGTTTCTGAAGATGATGAAAGTGACCTGGAGGAAGTCAGGGGTGGATATGACCCTGAGGTCAGAAGAATGCTGGAAAGAGCGGAAAGGAAGGGAAACAGAATGTGGAGGAAAGAAGATTCAGAAGATGAAAGTTTAAATGAAAGTGAGAATGGAGACAGCGATGGAGATATTGAGTGTAGGAGTTCTTCATATTCAAGAGGGTCTTGTCTGGCAGCATCTAGTACTGGGACAAAAGAAGACAAGAGGAGAGCCTCAAGGGAGGTTGAGCGACAAGGCTCCCTAAGATCAGAAGCGAAATATGTATTGCGCTCAAGAAAAGGGAAGCGACCTGAGAAGATGTGTCCAGTCATCATTCGAGGGCAGAGTATGGAGTACAAGCCCTGGCAGAATACAGACATGTCAGACATACTTGAGAAGTTGCCTACTCTTCAAGATGGAGCACATCCGTGGATTTCAAAGTTGGAAGAGATCATGGTGGGGACGCAGCCTGCCATAGGAGACATTAAGAGACTTTTGGCTAATCTCCTAGGGGTTCCAGCTATGGAAGAGATCATACTGAAAGCTGGACTGAATAGATATGTGGGAACTGCTGTGAATGATCCTGAGTTGTTTTCTGCGAATAGAGGACGAGTGTGGGGAGCACTGAGAGATACATTTCCGACAAACGTACATCCTGATAATATTCTCATTGAGCCACTGGGACAGGAAGAGAACCCAAGAGCCTATGTGTCCAGAGCACATCAAGTGTGGAGAAATGTCACAGGACATGATCCAGATATGAATCAAATGGAGCAGTCAATCCTGAGAGCGAAAATACAGAAGGGGCTGCCCTTACCAGTAAGAAGCAAACTAGCAGAAGTAGTCGGTCTTGGAAGTATGACCAAGGGTGTTTATACAGATCATATAGCCCATCAAGTGGAGCTATACAGGAAGAAAGACCATGACCAGAAAGAACAAGATCAAGAGATTCTAAGAAAACTTAATCAAATACAGCTGCTGGATAACAAGAAGAAGGAGAGAGGCTAAGTGGAAGGCTTTTGGATTTGATTCTTCAGTGTTACAAATTGTAGACCAATAGGCAGGTAGGAACTTATGGTTTCAGCAATTAACTCATTCTGTAAAATCAGTAAGGAGATTGAAATGTCCATGTGTGGTGAAAGTGCCAACGCCAAGCACATGGCCTTCAATTTTGGAGACAGTACCAGAACCACTACTTGCTGAGTGTCAGTTTTTTGCGCTATCATGGTTGTTAGTTCAACAACGTTCATCTACAGTTACTATGCTGGCATTGTCTAAGTATTTGTTTAAGCCTAGGTATGATTGCTCTTGGCTGGAAGAATTGCCATATATGAATTGGTTTGATGAGGATGATAGTGTGATGACAGCGGTTCCTGATGCTATGGATGTGCAACAGGTAGCGGCTGAAGATTGTTTTTGTTCTAATGCTACGCATAACATACCGGGAAGGTTTATGGGCATATCAGACTGTGATAATTATATGATGGATTTGAGTAATTATAAACGAAAGACAAAAGATGAGTTGCATAAAGTAACTTTTCAGGTTCCACATCATAGACGGGGTATGACATTAATGGTAAAGAATCAAGTTTTGCCTGTAAATGTGACCATAGGAAATTTCAGAGATATTTGGTGGATTTGTGGTGATAAGGCATATATATTTTTGCCGCATGGATGGACAGGATGCTGTTACATGGCAACGTTAAAGCTTCCGTATGAGGTTTTCTCTGTTCAGAGAGGGAATAGATCTGATGAGGATCACTCTGATGCTGTTTCTGGGGATAGGCCAAGAAGAGAACTAGCACAATTTCACGAGGTGGAATCCTTCCATTGGAGGATAAGTCTAGGAGAGAAGTGGGGTATAGGTTTGTTTCCATGGTATGGTGTAACATTTCTGGCAGATCATATTGATAATATTACGTATACCCTACAGGGTTTTGCAGATGAAACTATAAAGGGTTTTGATCATTTGACAAATACTCAGAGGAGTCACCGTCTGACGTTACTGAAGCATGACATGGCTCTTGATTATCTTTTGGCCAAACAGGGAGGTTTGTGTGTAGCTTTGAACTTAACTGGAGATGCCTGTTATACTTTGATTCCTGATAATTCTGATAATATGACTAGTGTTATTGATGCATTGAAGAACATTAGGGATGCGTTTGGTCCATCTGAAGGAGCTGGATGGTCTGCGAATGCCTGGTTGCGAGAGAGATTAGGATCTATGGGAGCAGCGATGGTTCAGATTTTGATAGCGGTTCTCCTATCATTGTTTGTGATGTTTTGCGGTTGTACGCTGGTGTTGACCTTTGCGAAGGCTATGATATTGAGATGGGTTGGAGTTGTGATGCCTGGAGATTCAGTTCAGATGCCGTTGTTGCAGAGGTCTGATATAGGTGATGACGAGGAGGTGGTGATAGAAGGTGAATTAGTGGAAAAGTATCCATTTTGATATTTATTCACATTTATTGTTTTGACATTTGTTGTTTTTTAGTATTCTAGTAGTTTTTAGTACAATAGTGTGTGTGAGTGTGTGTAGGGGGGAAATGGAACAGGTGACTTATAATTTGGAGTGTGAAAGTATGATATGGTGAATTTTGCATTCCATATAGGATTAAGTCTGTGTTTGATGTTTAATTCACATACATCTGTTGTTTTTGCAAAGATACTGGTTTGTGTTTTTTCTTCCCCTCCAGAACAAATAGTGGGGAAGGCTGCTATGAGGGGTTCAGGAGCTAAAAAAAGGACAATACAGAAGGACTCTGAACAAGGATGCTGAGAGATGGTGTCCAGAGTCCACAGGCTGTCGACACTACACTGAGAGTCAAGCTGCTGAGGAGCTGCAGAGTGACACATCAATATGGTTTCCTTCGTATATACATCTGCATACTAGTAGATTGTGTGATAATATTAATCTGAATAAAGTATAATCATGTGTTTTGAATGTATTCTATGAGCAGATATGATGGTTGAT
This sequence comes from Brachyhypopomus gauderio, assembly GCF_052324685.1. Taxonomy (NCBI): domain Eukaryota; kingdom Metazoa; phylum Chordata; class Actinopteri; order Gymnotiformes; family Hypopomidae; genus Brachyhypopomus; species Brachyhypopomus gauderio. Next base: position 2,509,517 of record NW_027506879.1, on the reverse strand, counting down.
GGTGATATAGGATGATGTTTCTGTTAGTTGGATGAGTACATGTGGGACCTCAGATGTTTTGTTTTTTCCTCGATGCTAGGGAAAGGGGTAACTAGGTAAGGAAAGGTTCGAATTTCAGGTCCGATGGGTCGACCAGCCTGGATTTGAACATTTTGACTTTATTTTCTGAGGTTTCTATATGTATTTGTTAAGCTATATAACTACTGCATTTGCTTGAAATATCTTCCTTTTTCAAATTGGTTGGAGTACTTTATGTGGTCGCCTAGGCAGAGGGGCCGTAAGAGAATTTTCCTGTCTAGATTGTTTGATGGACATTTCAAGAAAGATATCTGCCTGACAGGTTTTTTGCTCTTACACTCCACAAGATGTTGTATTGTTAAGTGTGCTGTAGGAAGCACTATAGGAGAGTTGTTATAATGGGATTGATACAAAAATGTATGACATGTAACAAATATGACATTTTCTTTTGTTTTTCGAGACTCTGCGTAGTCTCGAAGGGGGGAAATATGTAGTGTCTGTGCCTATGTAATACATTATGTAGTGTTTAAGTTTAAACTAACTGGTCTAAAATTTATTTCTCTTCTTGCTTATGGTGAGTTGAGCAGGACAAAGAGGTTGAAGAAATGTGGTTTACATATGGGTTTGGTTTAGGTGAAAAGGGGCCCTAGTCCAAGGGTCAAAGGTCTGGTGGGCCCTTTTCCTGTCTCTGTTTAGACTAAGTATTGAGGCCCTTCTCGCCCTACTCGCCTTTCTTTATCAATATGTATAATGGTTTACAGATGTGAGGGACTCTACGACTTCTTTGTTTAACTTGCATATAAATATGGGTAGACTGGCAGTGTTCGAGGGAGGAGATTCACAATTGGCCCGAGACCTCTCTCAAGCAAGACCTAGGTGCTTGATTTGATGCTGTTCTTTTTTATAATAAACTTATTATTGACAACTAAGACAGTGTCGGCGGAGACTTCTTCATTCATCATCACAGCATTGCTAAAGAAGAAAATACACCTCACTTGGAAGATAAAATCAAAGAATTTTGACTACATTCTTTGCTATTCCTGATCAATTAATTAATAAATTGTATGAATCATTGTCAGAAGTGATGTGCAGGGTTGCCAATTTAACAAAGGAATTTACTTTTAGTCATCCTTGTTCGTTTTTTTAACCTCACTTGTAACAGGAATTCACTCATAATAGACCACGTATGGAAAAATCCCAACATATATATGTGTTTAGTTAACAAGAATGTGCTCAGACAAAGACTCTTACTGTATAGTTCGCATCGATATCAAGGTTTTGAAGCAAAGATTGTTTAGGGGAGGGTCTAATTTAGCACTACATTCCATCCAGCCTCATTTATGAAAGCTAATGTAATATTGGGTCCGTTATTCTGTGGGTAGCGTGGTCGTGGATGAATGAAAGACAAGCCCCCAACGAGCTCTTTCTCAATGCTTTTTATCTCCTGCTTGGATCACAGAACTAACATATCGCAGTCTCTCCGTTCCCGCTCTCACTCTCAACCCATCATCCCCAGCACTAACAGGACAGAGCAATCAAATACAAAGTCTCTTAATGGCTGTGGATGCACAAACATGCAAAGAGGATTTTATACCACCATAAACATTCACTGTACTCTTGAGTTTACAAAATTAAAAACAAAAATGATATGATTTGAAAATAATAAAATATTTTTCCATTCTTACACTAATGCATTGAAGTGAAAGTGAGCGCCTCCCAGCTGTCGGACTGTGTGCACTTCCGCCCGAGCCACTGGACACAGAATCACCGCACTTGAACTGAGGTGAATTGTGTATTATTATGATACAAAAGCACTTCTTAGTGAGTAAAAAAATGCATAATATGACTATTTCTAGCTAACTTCAGGACATATTTTATCCTAAAATGCTTAAATAATCCCTTTCTAATCTTATTTCAAGTTGGTGGTGGTCTAAAATCTAAGACAATGTCACTATTTTAGAACTTAAAATGAGTTTAATACACTTGAAATGAGGGGGATGCCATGAATAGTGACAAACACAAAACTACTTTTGAGGGAAAAATTGCTACTTTTGAGCATTACAAGCTTATTATAATACACAAAACTTTCTAATACTAGTAAAATTGTCAGGGCTGGCTCGGATGCCGTGCCATCTACGTCCGCTAGGGGCACCCGAGCCAGTCCTAGACTCCAGCAGCGCAATCAGCAATGATCTGTCTCACCTGTTGCCATGGCTTCATAAGGAAGCGTTTGGAGACAGATCATTGCTGATTCGTTTTGGTTATGCCGTTACGCTCTCAGCCTCTCTCTTTCTCTGTTACAGCGTGTGCCTCTTTAGGTATCTCGTCATCTCTCTCTCGTATCTATATTCTCTGTCTTTTTCGAGTTCTCTCCTGCGTCGCTACTGACCTCCCTCAAGTTTTCCTCAACCTGTTACATTCCTCTCCTACATCATCCAATTGCACACCCGGAGAGCCAACCGCAGTTTTAGACCTGCAGTTTTAGACCTGCAGTTTTAGACCTGCAGTTTTAGACCTGCAGTTTTAGACCTGCAGTTTTAGACCTGCAGTTCTAGACGTGCCTTAGTTTTAGATGTATGTAACGTAATATCCAGATAGTGTTTTAGTATGTCGCGGGAGCAGATGGAAGAATGATATTTATAAGCAATAATAATATATGATATATATATGATAATGTCTGAAGGTCATTTTTGGGTTATCGTAATGTTTATGTCATGAAGGATGAATCTGGCAAGCGTTAGTGTGTCTTGGTTCGTTAGTTCTGGCTACCTTTATGGCTACTTAGTAGCTACTTTGATTAAATTTGAAACAACTTAAAGGAAGGAAATTTGCACTTACTACGCTACTATTAATATTAAAAGTAGTAAGCAAGCTAAAGTAGCATTTCCCCATCATTATTAACCCCTAAGAACCCAGACTATGTTCTGAATATTGATACAATTGAGCATATTAATATATGATAGACATATATTTAGTCTGCTAAATGCCATAAATGTAAATATAATCGGTCTGAAGGTCATTTTTGTGTTATCGTAATGTTTATGTCATGAAGGATGAATCTGGCTAGCGTTAGTGTGTCTTAGTTTGTTAGTTCTGGCTACCTTTATGAGAGAAATGCTAGTCCTGCGAACATAAATTGTTGCCGGGGGGGGGGGGGGGGGGGTGGCGAACGTAAAATGGACACAAATTAAGTATTATATTGCGATCGATCAGTGTTTGCGCCAGAGCGAACTGGTAACTCATTGAATCATAGATATGGATCAGAGGTAAATAAACTAGATTTTTTTTTCGGCGTGAGAAATCGGATGTGTGGCGTGTGAGCGAAAAACCCCAAGTATCACATAATATTTGCTAGTTGCATGCCAATGAAGGTATACGAGTAAAATAAATCACTCCTAACATTCTGGAAACGTATGCTTACTCACTGAAAGCATCCTGACATTATGCAATTTTTGCTGATTTTTAATACAAAATAGCCTATGCCAGTAATCCAGTAGTTTAATTAAAAATAAAATATCTTCAGGAGACAAGCTGTGTGTGTAAATGACTAAATTAATCCAAACTCTCTAAAAGAACAGGGAAAATGAGGCGTACTACTTCTATTTAAATACAACATGTGGTGTACATTATCGTTTTAAACTTGTCAAATGTTAGAGATTTGGCTAAAACAATTGAGAATCAATGGGCATATTTAACAAATAAACTCTTTATACAATGGATTATTACAATATACAAGCCCCTGAGCCTACCGCATGCATTGGAACTACTGGTCTAGAACTGCAGTTGGCTGTCGTTAGCTACATTCCGAGCCGCTAGGTGGCGCATGTCTAAAACTACAGCACGTCTAGAACTGCAGGTCTAAAACTGCAGGTCTAGAACTGCAGTTGGCTCTCCGGCTGTGCAATTGGATGCATCTCTTCCTATCCCATTGCCGTTTGTTTGGGAAGGGTTTTTTGTTTATATAGCCTTTTTGCTATTAGTCAGCTACTTCCCCTGACGTCCTTGTTTTCGCTTTGTTTCTTTTACGCGTTGAGTAGTCCGCGGTTATTCAGGCACTCCTTTTAGTTCTGTTTTGTGTTTGTGGCACTTGGTTCCGCCTCTCCCTCGCTCTCTCTAACGCGGTGTGTGTGCGTCCCTACCACCGTCGTTACAAAAATATAGCTCAAAATAAGTTTCCTGGATAATTTTATCAGTTTTATCTCAAAAGTCATAAATATCTTGCTTAAAACAAGATTAATATGCTAGTTTTGGCATTTATGGATATTTTTTTATATTTGATTAGGTAGGTTTTGCTTAAATTAACTAATTTTTAGTGTTTTTTGAGAGTACAAGATCATTTTTTTCTTGTTTCAAGAAATCTTATCAAGCTAAATTTTCTCACTATATTGGCAGATAATTTTGCTTGATTCAACCATTCTTTTTCTTGTTTTGTTTAAATTTTTATTTTTTGGCACAGATTTTTTGCAGTGCATTATCTGATTTTATTTGGATGTAGAGTATAAATCCACTGGAAAAATTCCTGGCATCAATTGATAGGATTTTAGATTTGGATTGGGATCCACAAGTGATATCTACTAGGAAGATATCTCCAGGAGGACTGATAACTAGTAAGATGATGAGTTCTTAAGTACTTGTTCTAAGCCCTGAAGGTAATCATCAAGCTGCTCACAGTTAATCGTCACCTCAGCGAAATTGTAAAAATCTTTGTTGATCAGTTAAAATATGTGAAACAGCAACATTAACTTTGGGGCTTTTGTGCTTCACATGTAACCAATGAGATGAGTATCGAATGCAAAAGGTTTTGGTCTTCTGTATCTTAGACCCTCACATCCCATGGTGCGTAGGTCCCTGGCTCAGGTGGAGGGCACTGAAACAAAACATATTTATACAGACACAGGTGTTCAAACATAATTATTCAAACACAGTTATACAAACATTGTTATTTAAACTCTGTGTATCTATGTGTCTCAAACAGCTCTGCTCTGAAACTCACTCCTGTAACTACATATTAATCTCTATGTACTTGCTGAACCACTCACATGAGTTATTACATAATATGCATTACATTAATTGAAAGGTTAATTCTGATAATCCAAATATGAATTTTCAGCTCATGACATGAATACCAACCAGATGAGGTGAATCCAGTGTATAAGAGCAGGTGTCACACCAGAGACTCCAACACCCAGAAATCCCACAAAAATCTATCAAGATCCTCCTCTACTTGGTAATAATTGCCATCCCTTATTTACCACCCCTTAAAACAAGGATGCTGTCTTTCATTCATTGTGACATATTGCCACTGTTTAAGTATAAACACTGTTTATAAGCAGGTTGATGGTATAGACAACACAAGTACATTTGCATACAGAGTGCATTTCCACACAGGACTGCCACCTTTGGCATGAAGTCTACAAACTTTCTCAGTGAGATATGTAACTCTTACCCTGTGGCATAACCTTTCCCACTAGAAAACATGCTGCAAAATGAGACTAAACATGCCACAATAACACCCTGATATAACCAAAACACAAAAACCCTGATTACCACAACACAAACACACTGATATAACGAAAAGACAAACACCCTGATATAACTACAACATAAACACCCTGATATAACCACAACACAAACACACTGATATAACCACAACACAAACACACTGATATAACCACAACACAAACACAATGATATAACCACAACACAAACACACTGATATAACCACAACACAAACACCCTGATATAACCACAACACAAACACACTGATATAACCACAACACAAACACACTGATATAACCACAACACAAACACACTGATATAACCACAACACAAACACACTGATATAACCACAACACAAACACACTGATATAATCACAACACAAACACCCTGATTACCACAACACAAACACCCTGATTACCACAACACAAACACCCTGATATAACCACAACACAAACACCCTGATATAATCACAACACAAACACCCTGATATAATCACAACACAAACACCCTGATTACCACAACACAAACACCCTGATTACCACAACACAAACACCCTGATATAACTAAAACACAAACACACTGATATAACTACAACACAAACACACTGATATAACCACAACACAAACACACTGATATAACGAAAAGACAAACACCCTGATATAACTACAACACAAACACACTGATATAACCACAACACAAACACACTGATATAACCACAACACAAACACCCTGATATAACCACAACACAAACACCCTGATATCACTACAACACAAACACACTGATATAACCAAAACACAAACACACTGATATAACCACAACACAAACACCCTAATATAACCACAACACAAACACACTGATATAACCACAACACAAACACACTGATATAACCACAACACAAACACACTGATTTAACCAAAATACAAATGGTCAGTTTTATCCCATTGCTATGGGAGCTTCTTTGGGCAAACCACCATTTGTTGCCCCCCATGGTTTTCTGTACGAACACCAGATCCTGACCCTCCACAAAAACACCAGATCCTGCCCTCCCCCACAGAAACACTAAATCCTGCCCCCCAGAAACACAACCTACCACTCCTACACTGGTAATGATAATGGTTCTAGTAATTATATAGCTACTATGCAGTGTCTCCATACATGATTTCACGTTTGAAGACAAAATGTTAATTACTTTAGATATTTGAGTAAATGTCCTATGCAGTATTTGTATTTAATGTTGTAATTAAACTCAGAAAGTGTGATTGTGTGGTTAATAAATTTGGCAACTCGGTTATAAGTAACTCTGTTAAAGGAGTTTTAGAGACGTACTAGTTTGGTGAATGTGTCCTGACAAGCATTGCGTATTCTTTCAGGAGTGGCAGGACTGTCCAGTCTGAAGGGCCCCAAAACACCAGCGTCTGTCCTGGCAGCTGTGATGGCGTCTTTAATGGCATAAAACACTGACGCAGCCAGAAAGAGGGGGGGTTCTCCTACAGCCTGAACACATCAATGACACACACAACCTGAACACATTAATGACACACACAGCCTGAACACATCAATGACACACACAGCCTGAACACATCAATGACACACACAACATGAACACATTAATGACACACACAGCCTGAACACATCAATGACACACACAACATGAACACATTAATGACACACACAGCCTGAACACATCAATGACACACACAGCCTGAACACATCAATGACACACACAGCCTGAACACATTAATGACACACACAGCCTGAACACATCAATGACACACACAGCCTGAACACATTAATGACACACACAGCCTGAACACATCAATGACACACACAGCCTAAACACATTAATGACACACACAGGGGGGCTCTCCTACAGCCTGAACACATCAATGACACAAACAGCCTGAACACATCAATGACACACACAGCCTGAACACATCAATGACACACACAGCCTGAACACATCAATGACACACACAGGGGGGCTCTCCTACAGCCTGAACACATCAATGACACACACAGGGGGGTTCTCCTACAGCCTGAACACATCAATGACACACACAGCCTGAACACATCAATGACACACACAGGGGGGCTCTCCTACAGCCTGAACACATCAATGACACCAACAGCCTGAACACATCAATGACACACACAACCTGAACACATCAATGACACACACAGCCTGAACACATCAATGACACACACAACATGAACACATTAATGACACACACAACATGAACACATTAATGACACACACAGCCTGAACACATCAATGACACACACAGCCTGAACACATTAATGACACACACAGCCTGAACACATCATTGACACACACAACATGAACACATTAATGACACACACAGCCTGAACACATCAATGACACACACAGCCTGAACACATTAATGACACACACAGCCTGAACACATCAATGACACACACAACATGAACACATTAATGACACACACAGCCTAAACACATTAATGACACATACAGCCTGAACACAAACACAGTGACATGAATGGCATATACATAGATATCTTTGTGTAGATTCACATAAAATCTTAGAATCTATAATAACACAATTTAAACAATTTAAACTCAAACAATACATAATAGACCATAATAGATAAAACTATGTAGACACAATTCAGAAATGTTTTAGGTTAGGCTAAGAAAGACTTAATAAAACATGTACACATAAAACAATAGGATACTGTGGGCACCGATATATAATACCAGCATATATATATATATATAGGGACGCTTCCCCCGAACTCCGTGGTGAGGGCTATGTCGTGTGAATAATGTGTCTCACCTGTGAATCGTCTCGTAATCACGTAGGGCTAATGTGGTTTGTCTATTTAATGTGCGCTCGCGCAGTGTCCTGTGCTCGTCGTTGTCTATGTCTGCACATTGTGCTGAATGTGTTAGTGTTTATCGTGCGCTATTGCGCAATACACGTCTTTATTAAACGTGACGTTTGCTGCCATCGAGGGATTCTGTGTCTCGTCCTTCGCGCTGCACCCACCGTCACAGAACGACGAGCCTTCCGAGACACCAACAACAATGCCAGGCTACAAGACCAAGCCGAAGAAGGGCAAAAAGCCCTGCAAACGGCATCACCATGCCTCTCCCTCCCCTCCGCGCCATGAAGCCACGCCGACGTTCGAGGAGATGGAGACGGACCCGGCGTGTGCCTTCCAGCTGGCTGCGGCTCGGGACTGCGAGCGCGACAACCCCGAGCTGGCGGAGATGCTCCGCGAGGGCGCGGCCAGGACATGGAGGATGAGGTGAAACCCCCCTCCGTCCCGCGCCCTCTCGCCTCTGAGGGTAGGCTCATGTGTGGTCGGCGCCACCGCGTCTACCCCAGAGGAGGAGTTTGGGGCAGAGGACTCGGAGGAAGAGGACGACCCTCCGCCTGAGGACTCCGCCTCCACGGTGGACTACGGTGGGGGAGGGGATGAGGAAGACTACCCCCCTTCTATATGCGACGACTCCACCGTCGACTACGGTGGGGAGGAGGAGCAAGAGGAAGAGGTGGAAGCCTACCCTCCGTCGCTATGCGACGCCTCCACCATTGGCTACGGTGAGGAGGAGGAGGAGTCAGAGGAGGAGGACTACCTCCCTCCGCCCGTAGGTCTCTCTCCCACCATCGAGGAAGGTGAGAAAGAGGGGGAGGAGCAAGAGTACCCTCCGTCGGAGTGCTTCGCTTACCCCGATGACGACGGTGGGGAAGAAGAGGAAAACGGGGATTACCCTCCGTCCGAGGGCTCCTACACGGAGGAGGAGAGCCCTCCCCCCTCGGAACTGTCCGCCGGGACGGTGAAGAGGAGGAGGAGTCCAGAGGCGGGCTCATCCCACGAGCGCTCCCCAGCCAGCGACATGGACTGTTTCCGGGGTGGCAGCTCGGGGCAGCCCATGAGCTGGAGCCGTGGCAGTGAGGAGGAGATGGAAGTAGAGGAAGCCACTCCCACTGTCAGATCCGGAGGGAGATCCCTGGGCGAGGAGGGATTCCCGTACGGCCCACCGAGGGGCGGGACTAACCACGCTGCACCTGGCGCGTCCGCGCAAGCAAGGGCAGGAGGAGCACCGCCCACCGCAGCGCCTGCAGCACCAGTGGCTCCGGATCTCACTCCCCTAATCGCCCTCCTCCTGGCGCGCAGCCTGGCGCCACTGTCATGTGTGTCTGTCCCAGTGTTCGTGAGTTTGCACATATGTGTACCAAACCCCTTCTTCCCTCTTGTTCCTCTGTGTGTGAATGTACCTGTGTGTGTAATCGTGTCTGTTCCATTGTGTTTGTCTAACGTCTTTTCCCCTGTATTCCCAGGGAGGGTGTTCTAGGCGGTCCGTGGCGGACGCTTCCCCGAGGGACGCTTCCCCCGAACTCCGTGGTGAGGGCTATGTTGTGTGAATAATGTGTCTCACCTGTGAATCGTCTCGTAATCACGTAGGGCTAATGTGGTTTGTCTATTTAATGTGTTCTCGCGCAGTGTCCTGTGCTCGTCGTTGTCTATGTCTGCACGTTGTGCTGAATGTGTTAGTGTTTATCGTGCGCTAATGCGCAATACACGTCTTTATTAACCGTGACGTTTGCTGCCATCGAGGGATTCTGTGTCTCGTCCTTCGTGCTGCACCCACCGTCACAAGGATACTGTGGGCACCGATATATAATGTCAGCTTTTGTGAATAATCTATTTTATATATATATATATATATATATATATATATATATATATATATATATATATATATATATATATATATATATTAGATTTAATATAACATATTTAATAGGATTGTGATGGGCGGGGGTGAGCAACAAAAAGGAAGCGATCACGCCAAGTCTCAGGGAAAAAGGATGGTTTAATAGAAAGTGTGCAAACCTAAAACCCATGCAATAGATCCAAATTAAGGATATAATGACCAGCGGTCAACTGGTACAAAGACAAGACGGATCACGAGCTCCGCCCACCTGAGGGACGCACATGACGTCACCAAACAACAACAACAGCCGCTGTGGACAGAGGCGGCTGGTAGGGAGCCGCCTCACCGTGACAAGGATACTGTGGGCACCGATATATAATGTCAGCATTTGTGAATAATCTATTATATATATATATATATATATGTCACGTGGGGGGGGGGGGGGCCCTACCGGTCGCCCCCGGTTACAGCGGCAGCGGTCCTGTTTTTGGTCACGTGATGTTCGTCCCTCAGGTGGGCGGGACCCGTGATCCGTCTCACCTGAGGGTCGTTTGTTCGTCTATATACGTCTTGTCTTTGTACCAGTTGACTGCTGGTTATTATTTCCTTCATTTGGAACAATGCACGGGTTTTTGGTTTGCACACTTTCTATTAAACCATCCTCTTTCCCTGAGACTTGGCGTGATCGCTTCCTTTTTGAGTTGCTCACCCTGCCCGTCACAGAATAACCAGCCACCTTTCGGAAGCCGCCAGTCTCCTTTGCTTTCTCCTTCGTTCGTGGTCATGTCTCGTGGTAAGTGTTTGTCTACGTGCTGTGTGTTTGTCGTGTATTGTCTGAGAGAGTGTTGAGTCTGTCCCCACTCGTCCCGCCGTGTTTAAATGTTGTTTGTGTTTAAACCCGTAAATCACACGGCGGTGACTAGAGCTGGGGACCGGTAGACTCCGCTCTCGCCCAGCGAAACTACCGAAACTGCCTCACATTGCGCACGTCCGTTGTCCGTTATCGTCTGTGTGTGTGTGTATGTACGTTGTAGTGTTTTGTTTTAATAACGACGCGGACGTGAGCGAGTGTGTGAGTGTGCCGTGGTGTGTGTTTCGCTGGTGGTGTTCGTGTGTGTATGTAGTCGGGTCCACCGGTGCGTGCCGCACGCTAGACCGCGTTAGACGCGAGGGTCTCTCGGTGCCTTTTGCCTCCCTCACCCGATATCCCGTGGTGACAGGGGTGAGCGACTGCGAGCCCGAGAGACGCATCGCTGTGGGCGTGACGCGCAAGCCGCTCGCGTATAGCTCTCTCTCTCTAAAGATCTGCGGATCCCGTGGGGAAAACGGTGAGAGAGAGAGAGCTGGAGTGGGCGCGTCACGCTCTGCAGAGCGCGCGCATCGGTGGGTCCTGTCCATTTGTTTGTGTTCTGTCTTTGCGTGTTCGTTTTGTCCTAGAGTGTAGCGTGCTTTGTTTTATGTAATTCCTCTCTTGCACCCCTCTTCACGGTGTGTGGGGAGGGGCCCATTAGAGGTCCCGTGCCATCCTGGGTGCGTGTATGTTGTATGTTGTGTCTGTGTTTTTTGTTTTGTTATTCCCCAGAGGGGCCCCCCCTAAAATATGTTTTTGGGGGGGAGCTATGGGGTTCCTGAGCCACGACATGTGGCTCAGAAGGCACTGCTCCTTCAGGAGACCTGACCGTTGGGAGGGACCCCTGAGCAAAGCGGAGCCCCTGTACCCCTTTGTAGGCGGAGGATGCCTGGGGTGTAAGGACAGGGTGTCTCCTCATGCCAAGAAGGGGTCCCTTCCCCCCTGTGTAAAAGGGGGGTCAGTGGTCGGAGCAGTGCGCGTTTTGTGTTATGTGTTGTCTGTGTGCGTGTGTGTGTGATGTGTTGCAGGTCGCTCCTGGTGGTGGACTGCGGTACTCCCGGACCTAGTGCTCCTTCGAGCTCAGGGTGACCAGCGTGTCCCTGTTGCGGATTGCCAGGGCCCTGGTCTCTGGCGCTCCTGGGTTGGGTGGAGGAGTCTACCTTGAGATGAGGGGCCCCGGGGAGGGGTTCACTCCCCAGGAGTCTGGGGTGACCCCTAGCAAAAGGGCAGAGGTCAGCTCCGAGCGAGGAGGTAGGTTCGGGAGGTGGTTGGTGGAAGCCGTGGCCGCACCCCAGTGTGGCGGCCTGCACACATCCACACCTGTGACGTGTGTTGGGCCATGTGCTCCCGGTCCGCACACAGCAGTGGGGCTTGAGCGGCCTAAGGCCGGTTAGGGCGCGAGGGCCCTGTGACTGACCGGGCGTGGTTATCGTCTTGTTGACGGCCCGGTCGGTCCAGGGTCCCGCCCAGGAGGCGCGCTAACCTGTATGTGTTTTATGTTTTCAGCTCCAGGACTGCAGGGAACGGGTCCCTGCCTTGTCTGCGTCTAGTGACGAGGAGCTTATGTGTTTTGTGTTTCAGCTCAGGACGGCAGGGAACGGGTCCCTGTCTTGTCCCCGCCCTCCCGCCCCTTTGTTGTGTTTTGTGTGCTGCCGCTGTAAGCCGCACATCCGGAGGGGAGTGCGGCTTTGGTGGGGGGGTCTGTCACGTTGTGGGGGGGCCCCCTACCGGTCGCCCCCGGTTACAGCGGCAGCAGTCCTGTTTTTGGTCACGTGATGTTCGTCCCTCAGGTGGGCGGGACCCGTGATCCGTCTCACCTGAGGGTCGTTTGTTCGTCTATATACGTCTTGTCTTTGTACCAGTTGACTGCTGGTTATTATTTCCTTCATTTGGAACAATGCACGGGTTTTTGGTTTGCACACTTTCTATTAAACCATCCTCTTTCCCTGAGACTTGGCGTGATCGCTTCTTTTTTGAGTTGCTCACCCTGCCCGTCACAATATATATATATATATATATATATATATATATATATATATATATATATATATATATATATATATATTAGATTTAATATAACATATTTAATAGGATACTGTGGGCACCGATATATAATGTCAGCATTTGTGAATAATTTATTATATATATAATATATATATATATATATATATATATATATATATGTTACGGAACAGCTCCGGACCCTTCCCTGTGGGCGTGCCACTATGTTGTCTGCGTGTCGTTATGTCCATGTTTGTACTTCCGTGGGTGTGGGTTGTTTGTGAGCGTGTTCGTGGTTACACCTGTGCCTTGTCTCGAGGTCACGTGGGTCTGTGTAATTCACCTATTTAATGTGCGTTAACGCGGTGTCTTGTGCTCGTCTTTGTCTAAAGTTTCGTGTCTGCGTGAGTGTGTCTGTCGTGCTGCTCGCGCTCCACCCGGAGCTTCACATTGTGCTAATAAAACGTTGTATGTTCACCGTCAACGGCGTGGTGCCTGCCTCCTTCATCTCGCCGTCACAGAAAGACGAGCCAAAGAAATGCCGGGTTACACATCTATGCGTAAGAAGGGGAAGAAGAAGGTGAAACACCACCACTCTTCTTCCCCCGCACGCCACCGCGACACCCCCGTCCCAGTAGGGGTGGAGTTGCAGGAGCCTGTCAGCAAATACATGCTGCATCAGGCTCTGACAGCCGGAGACGAGGAAGGGGCGGAAGTTTTCCGGCTGGCCGCAAGACGGGTGTGGATGGAGAGGCACCGCTCTCCACCCCCGGTGTACCCTGAGGAGGACTTGAGAGAGGACCCCTTCTTTGAAGCTGCGTGGCGAGAGGGACTCCGCGCATTGAGAAGGGAGTCCTCCCCTCCGGCAAGCGGTGAAGAGGGCGAAGAGGGCCCTCTGGTGGTGTACGCGGGTATGGTAGCGGCGACCCCTCCTGAGCTCGACGCAGAGAGTGAGGAATCGGGAGAGGAGGGGTCAGGCGACGAAGCCCGCTACACGCCATCCGTGTGCTACGCCCCCACCGTCTGCTACGACGGGAGAGAGGAGGAAGTTAGCCCTCCGCCGTCTGAGTTCTCCGCTCCCACCGTCTGCTATGAAGGGAGAGAGAGAGACGGCAGCCCCCCGTCATCTGAGTACTCCATTCCCACCGTCTGCTATGACGAGAGAGAGAAAGACGGCAGCCCCCCGTCATCTGAGTACTCCGTTCCCACCATCTGCTATGGTGGGAAAGAAGACGTCAGCCCTCCGTCGTCCGAGTGGTCGGTGCCCACCGCTCCCCACGGTGAGAGGGAGGACAGCCTCTCGGTCAGCTCCGAGGAGACCGTTAGGTCGGAGAAGGGGTGCCCAGACGGAGAGAAGGTCCCTTGTGCTCCCTCAGGTGGGAGCGAGATGAGCTGGTCGCGCTACCCCGACTCCGAGGAGCCAATGGCGGTGGACCAGGAGCTCTCCGAGGAGGAGGAGGAAATGGAGACATCAGGGGAGGTGGAGCCGCCACCCCGAGAGGCACGAGGGGAGACTGGCTTTGCCAGCGGTCAGGAGGGGAGAGTGAGGTCGCCGACTGGGGCTCCTCAAATCGCCACCGGATCGCGGCAGAGGACAGGAGCGCCAGTGGTGCCCAGAGGAGCGGTCAAAACGCCGCCTCGTGCAGCAGCCAGCACAAGGCGACGGGGAAGACCTCCGGTGGTGCCCAGACCAGCTGCAAGACCGCCGCCTCGTAGAGCCGTCAGCGTGCGGCGTCAGAGGGTTCCTCCGGTGGCGCCTGGAGGCGGGGCAAAAACGCCGCGACCACCGCAGGAGGGCGCGAGCGCGCCCGGAGCAACACCCAGCGCTGCGTGCGCTGGAGGGACTGTTCCGACCGGAGGGATTACGCCTCCTGTCTATCCCGTTGCCCCTGGGGGATATGCGCCGCTAGCTGCGAGCCTGCTAGCGGTCCCATGGCTGCCTGTACCCGTCTGTTTGTCTGTCCCGTTGTTGTTCCCTAATTTCCTTTTCCCTTTTGTGCCTTTCGTGTTCCATGTACCTGTGTGTGTGTTTGTCAGCGTGCCATTGTTTAACGTATTTTCCCCTGTCTTCCCAGGGAGGGTGTGCTAGAGCTGTCCGCGGCGGTTCCCGCCGTCGGGGGTGACTGTTCTCGGAGGCTCGTGATCCCGGGGGCTCCGGACCTGCCCGTCGGTGTTTGTTCGGGGCACTCCCGCTACGCGGGACGCTCCGGGAGTAGCGAGCCCCTGGCGGGGGGTTCTGTTACGGAACAGCTCCGGACCCTTCCCTGTGGGCGTGCCGCTATGTTGTCTGCGTGTCGTTATGTCCATGTTTGTACTTCCGTGGGTGTGGGTTGTTTGTGAGCGTGTTCGTGGTTACACCTGTGCCTTGTCTCGAGGTCACGTGGGTCTGTGTAATTCACCTATTTAATGTGCGTTAACGCGGTGTCTTGTGCTCGTCTTTGTCTAAAGTTTCGTGTCTGCGTGAGTGTGTCTGTCGTGCTGCTCGCGCTCCACCCGGAGCTTCACATTGTGCTAATAAAACGTTGTATGTTCACCGTCAACGGCGTGGTGCCTGCCTCCTTCATCTCGCCGTCACAATATATATATATATATATATATATATATATATATATATATATATTAGATTTAATATAACATATTTAATAGGATACTGTGGGCACCGATATATAATGTCAGCATTTGTGAATAATTTATTATATATATATATATTAGATTTAATATAACATATTTAATAGGATACTGTGGGCACCGATATATAATGATATAATGTCAGCATTTGTGAATAATTAATTTTATATATATATATATATATATATATATATATATATATATATATATATATATATATATATATATATATATATATATATATATTAGATTTAATATAACATATTTAATAGGATACTGTGGGCACCGATATATAATGTCAGCATTTTATTTTATATATATATATATATATATATATATATATATATATTAGATTTTATATAACATATTTAATTAACCAACATGATAATAAGCACTTAGTGATTTCCCATTCTTTGCAATTTCACAATTTTGGAAGAAATTACTGTAGCTTGTACTGTACTAAAATTTTATTAACTAAAATGTATTCTTTTTGAAAAGATGCAGTTGAAGCATAATTTTAATTAAAATTCTAGTAAACCTTAGTGATCTTTACTTTTTTGCTAATACTAATAAAATGCTGGTGATGCATCCAGTGAAGTACAATTTTAGATTTAGTGGGATCTGGTGATGTGAATCCTAATGCAGGGGAATGCTGTGAGGCACAAGGCCAGTTGTACCTTTGAGGAGAAGATGGCCTTGTCGTTGGGAGCATCTCTGAGGAGGGAAACCTTCAGTTCAGTGGGAATGTCTCCAAAAGCAGGAATTTTGTACATGCCAGGGCCACGGGTGTAGAGATAACCCTGAGAAGAGTAGCGTAACTCCTCCAGTGTGAACAGACCCACACCCTGCATGAATGCACCCTCCACCTGCAAACATTACACATCCACTCAAGGAAACTGTCATTGGAACAGGTCATGCAGATGAAAGAGCTCTTTATTAGAGCATGAGCATGTAGTGCCTGAACCCTACTGTAACTGTCAGAGGTTTTCTTATTATTACTTTTCTCTGGATAAAATGCATTATACAGCACAGACTGTCCTACAAACGCCAAACGTGGCTGAAAGGTGTAGTTGGTTCTCAAGATCGGGGTCTCACACTGGCCTGATTGCTATCGTATATTATGTTTTGGTTCTTATCTCCCAAATCAACCTAGAAACAAATTACCTTGACTCAAGCCAAACAAAAAAGCCTCCTCGACCCTTATGCTCTGTCTACTTTAATTTTTTGCTACTTTGCATACATTTTTGAGGTTTTTCATCTAATCACAATCTTAGTGCCAAACTGAAGAATCTCATGATCAACATCATTGTGACATATAGTCTGTCTGTCACAATAGCTCTGAGGTGGAGCTTAATTTACTTCAACAGCTATATCTCCACATCATTAATCCTTCATTAATCTTAATTTACTTCAACAGCTATATCTCCACATCATTAATCCTTCATTAATCTTAATTTACTTCAACAGCTATATCTCCACATCATTAATCCTTCATTAATCTTAATTTACTTCAACAGCTATATCTCCACATCATTAATTCTTCATTAATCTTCATGATTCTTGATGACTTTGAGGTCACGTGTCAATGTTGGGCAACATTGTTCAATAGGGAGTGCTATAACATGGGGCAAAAACTCTTATCAACCACTGGACATATCAAGCTTTTTTTCTAATAGGTCCTAGGAATTTGATCCAATCATGTCAAAATTGGTATGGTCATAATCTCTGGGATCAATGGGTAAATAATTAATCAAGAACATTTTTTCGATTGTTACTTTCCATATGGTCCACTTAGCCACTGAAACATTACAGCCTTGCCATACATGACCTATACTGCTATAATGACCTATACATACATGACCTATACTGCTATAATGACCTATACATATATGACCTATACTGCTATAATGACCTATACATACATGACCTATACTGCTATAATGACCTATACATACATGACCTATACTGCTTAATGACCTATACATACATGACCTATACTGCTTAATGACCTATACATACATGACCTATACTGCTATAATGACCTATACATACATGACCTATACTGCTATAATGACCTATACATACATGACCTATACTGCTATAATGACCTATACATACATGACCTATACTGCTATAATGACCTATACATACATGACCTATACTGCTATAATGACCTATACATACATGACCTATACTGCTATAATGACCTATACATACATGACCTATACTGCTATAATGACCTATACATACATGACCTATACTGCTATAATGACCTATACATACATGACCTATACTGCTATAATGACCTATACATATATGACCTATACTGCTATAATGACCTATACATACATGACCTATACTGCTTAATGACCTATACATACATGACCTATACTGCTTAATGACCTATACATATATGACCTATACTGCTATAATGACCTATACATATATGACCTATACTGCTATAATGACCTATACATATATGACCTATACTGCTATAATGACCTATACATACATGACCTATACTGCTATAATGACCTATACATACATGACCTATACTGCTATAATGACCTATACATACATGACCTATACTGCTATAATGACCTATACATATATGACCTATCAGCCCCGTCGACAGGGGGGGACAACCGGGTCTGTTGTCCCGGGCCCTAGGGCCAGGGGGGCCCCATCAAAGAGCCCAGCAATTTATTTTTTATTTAAAGTCTATAATTTTTAAATAATCTTTAAATCTTTCATTAATATAACATTATGTACTCATAATAAGCTCAATGGCTCAAATATATATGTTTTTTACCTATCTGCATATTTTCCATTAAGTGCATACACCCCCGCCTCCCACTGGAAAATGGTTTGATCCAGCACCGACTGTAGCCGGCCGGTATCGGCCCAACAGCGGGAAATACAGTGGTGGATAGTTAAAGTAAATACAGAAATCTGGAGCGCAGAAAAGAAAGGAAAAACATTTACCTGACGAATTTTAAAGTTGCATTGTGTTCCAGGTTTGAAAAGTGCTGGAATTTAGGGTAAAGTACTTGAAAATGCTTGAAATTGTAACTACTTCGTTTCACAACAAATAGCTGTCTGACTGAACAGTTCTCGTGAAGACGTTAAGATTGGGCGTTTTGAAAATAAACAACCATTAAATAATGTGATAAAAAGCGAATTATTTCGAATCATTTCGAGTATATGTATAAATATTTAACTTAATTAAGTTTAACGTGCTGGAAAATATTGAAATGGACCTTTAAAGTGACGTACACGTGCTTTAATTCCACCTTATAAAGGTGTATGAACCCTGCAAACATGACTTTGTTCATTGCGCTGAAGCGCGGCGCGCGCGAAGTTACAAAATTCGAGAGGTGTACGACCTCGCGAAACGACAGCGCGCGAGGCCCTCGCGCACGGGCGGAGCCACTGCGATTACGTCATTTTCGCGCGAACCCTCGCGCGGGGGGGGGGGGGGGGGGGGGTACATGAATCTTTCTTGTCCCGGGCCCCAGCAAGACTGTCAACGGGCCTGTGACCCATACTGCTATAATGACCTATACATATATGACCTATACTGCTATAATGACCTATACATACATGACCTATACTGCTATAATGACCTATACATACATACATACATGACCTATACTGCTATAATGACCTATACATATATGACCTATACTGCTACAACTGAGATTACAGAGTGTGAGTTTTGCCAGGTTTGGTGCAAAGTGCCCACATAAACTTCTAAAATCATCAAAGCTCATCCTGCCATCCTGTTATGCACAAAACAGTATTGGGTCTTGTATGATTCAGATCTATAAGCTGAAAAACTTTGTAATTACATCTTATAACAAAAAGGACACTGACAAAAAAATGACCTTTTAATTCAATAAAATGTCTTAGTTCTTCATTGTAATATCAGTATGGTAGTGCATGGGCTCCATATACTGACCAGACACTGGAATTTACTGAAAAGTGTCACGGTGGGGAGGCCGGGTCGCCACCAGAGGGTGCAGGCCACAGCTCGCACTGCCTCACCGCGCACGCCCCCGAGCACCAGACCACTCCCTCGGTCCCAGTCACCACATTACTAACACCTGTCAGTAATTATGTTGTGCACCTTTTATACCCCGCAGGTCGTTCGGTCCAGTGCTGCACATTGCCCCGTCGGAGTTCTACACTGGACCTTTCTGGCATCTCTAGTAGCTTTACCCTCGTTTCTGTTATAGAAGCTTTTCTGTTTGCATGTTGAGCAGAATGGATAATAAAGACCATTCTGTACAACCCTCGCCTTCGGCCGCCTCTGTTCCCGCGTCACAAAAAGTATTGTTTACATGAAACACCACACACACAAACACACACACACACACACACACACACACACACACACACACACACACACACACACACACACACACACTAAGCTAAGCTAATCCTCAGCATGTGATTTAGTTCAATGATTTGTTTTTTCAATAATAGTTCAATAATTTTTTTTTTGGTCTTTTTGGCCTATAGTGCTTCATAGGCCTGTTAAGTAGGCCTGACATTAAAACAGTACACTTCATGTGTTAATATAAAAAGGCAATCTTTTGCTCAAAATGGGGGGGGGGGAGCAGGTGCTGGCCCTTGGCAGGGTGGCTGGCCTCCCCTGAGGGTGGTGGGACACAGGGTCCGGTGCCTGGGACCGCCCGACCCCGTGCTGGGTCCCTGCACATGCGGGGGTGGCCTGCGCCGCTGCCCGCATGCGGCCAGGTGGGGTGGGTCAGTCTGCCTTGCGTCGGGGTATCGGGTCTGGACCTTGGGGCTCTGGGGTGCCTGGGTGGTGGAGGTGGTGCGGTGGCCGTTGTATATGAGTGTGAGGGTGTATATATGGGATGAATGTGTGTGGGTGTATATGAGTTTGGGTGAATGTGGATGTCCAATGTTGTTTGATTGGTATTGCTGAACAGACTACTCTCTGCAGTGGGGGTGGTGGTGGTGTTGGTAGTGGTGGTAGTGGGGACACTACCCCAAATCCTCAACACGTGAGACTCTAACCGCTGGGCATAGTTTATAAAAGGGCAAAGTTATTTGAACTGTAGAGTTAACCAAGCTTTCTGTTAATACTGAATGTGTTTAACTTTATTTTCATAATCTTCATCAAGATTTGTATACACAAAGCTCTATTTGCTGTGCATGCCACCATCTTTTATTTATCTGATTAATGGACAACTTCCCCATTCTCAGACACACCACATTAATTTTTAGTTATTAAGCCAGCTCCATTACTCTTTGTTCTGACCACGTTGGAATAAACCAGCTGAGCTCATTAACACAGTCGCGCTGATCTACTGTTTAAAGTCGGCGCCATTCTAGTTGCTTTGTTCTCCATAGGAGAACTGAGACTACAACCCCCGCCTCCTCACACGCGCACAAGCGCACGCACACATTTACTCTCCTCCCCTTTTTACACACACACACACACACACTAGATGCTGAGTCTTCACTGTAAATATACTGATCCTTGTCGATGCCGTTTGTTTTAGAATAGTTGGTTTTAAATAAATGTATCATTTATTTTCACCAAATTGTCTGTGTTGATGTCATTCAAAAGTGGTTGTTGCCAAAACCTCCAAAGAATTCATAGTTAAATCCTTCAGATACCAAACCATTAATTACCTTTTAGTTGATAACTAAATGTTATGGTTCTGGTATAATTAGAATATGAGACTGATTCTAAATTAATGAGACTGATTAATAATTAAGGTAAAACAAATTATATCTACCAGGGTTCATACACTTTTTTGACAACTAATTTCCATGACTTTTCCATGACTTTTCCATGACTTTCAGACAAATTTCAATGACTGTACATTCTCTAAACATATGTGTAGACACGAAAAATAAGAAAAAATCCAGGCTAAAATTCCACAGTATATCATCAATTAATGAAAAGACACATGGTTTAATTGAAAAAGTAAACATTTACCGTATTTTCAATATCAATATAAGCCGCATCTAAGTTTTTTTAAATGGAAAATGTTGTAGCTATAAGCCGGTGAGTTCCCGCTTACCGACGGGTCTGGTTAACGACGGACGGAGTTACGACCGACTTTTCTTAATTTCGCGCGGTGCGTGGAGGTGCAGTGGCAGCACTGTGGAGTGTTGTGGAGTGTAGTGGAGTGTTGTGTTGTGTAGTGTTGTGTACGATAAGCTGAAGCAGCGCAGCCTCCACCGCAGCCCATCTCGGCAACGCGGTCGCTCTTTCTCACGCTGTACGCACGAGAACATTGTTAGTTTTTTTCTATTCTGTGTTTACGATCAAGGCGTGTCTAAATCTAGGTTCGCGCTTAACGAGGAAAACTGCTTTGCGTCTGACTTTTCAGTCTCTAACCCCAACGTTAACCAGTTGGTTAACCACACAGTGCACATTTTGCATGCCCCGTGTCCTTGTCTTTCTCAAGCCATAGCTTGTATTTGTCCAACTGAAGCAGCCATAGTTGAATCGGCATTTACCAGCATTACGCTGATTTACACGTCATCAAAGTACAATCTACAGCTCCGCTTGGAGTCCAACGCTAACGCAGCGAACTAACCTGTGAAGTTACGTTAGTGGTCCGCACAAAGAAAAAACATGGCTATATTATATATGTTTATTTTTTCTTCCGGTTATCGGAACGACATATATTTATTGTGTCAAGCAAATTTCCATGACTTTTCCAAAACATTTGAGTATTTTTAGTTTTTCCAAAACTTATCCAGGCCTGGAAATTGCTATTTTCAAATTCCATAACTTTTCCAGGTTTTTCATGACCGTACGAACCCTGATCTACTTTAAAGGATTAGTAGGTGAAACCCCAACACTTGTATGGAGCACACCAAATGCCAGGTTGATCTGGTAGCGACAGCCAGAGACGAATCAACATGCACCATTAGACTAAATAACTCCTCTGCAAAATGGAGTTTCACCTCCTGTCATGGCATCGTGAACCCAGTTACAGACGGGGTGACGATGTGGGCATGCAGAGAGAAAACCTACTCTGCTCTACCTGAGAGATCATACAACGAGGGTCAGTGTTCAGTTCGCCTGGGGAGGGTGTTGTACTCCAGTTTTCCTTACCCCCCCAGTGTCAATTTATACCATACCAAATCGTGTCCCACGGGAGGCCTCACTGGAGGGGATCCCTGGTAAGTGTAATGTTTTGAGATGATGTAATTGAAGTGCGCATGCGTAGAAGAGCAGAGAGACTTTGGCGCGGGAACATGCGAGTTTAATGTCACTCTTCTTTGGTTGTAGGCTATAGCTGAAGGTGTTTGGAACGCAACTGAATAAACCACCACCGACTCCTTATGTGATGTCTGTCTTTTTATGCGAGTACGAACTCCACATTGGCGACGAGGATCAAAAAAAAAAAGAAACAGAAAAGTGAAAGTGTACGCGCACGACATTAGAGCTCCGTGCCGACGAATGTGTGAGGCTACTTACTGCTAACTGCGCTAAGCTACCGCTAAATACAGGAGTCACGGTGAACCATGTCGCTTCAAACTACGCCTGCTCTCCCGGTTTTTGACACAGAAACTGACTCTAGTTCAGTAGGACCACGCTGGACGAAATGGATACAGAGGTTTGAGAATTACACAGCCGCTGTTAATATCGCAGGAGATGGACATTTGAAAGCACTATTACTGCATATGGCTGGTGAACGTGTATATGACATATATGACACGCTAGCAGCAAGCACGGACAAATATGCAGACGTGAAAACAAAGCTTGAAACGTACTTTTCACCGAAGAAAAACGTTCTGTATGAAGTGTACACCTTCAGAAAGGCAGTGCAAGAGTCCGGGGAAAGTTTAGACACATATTGCACACGGCTCCGTATGCTTGCTAAACATTGTGGATTCACGGATGTGGACCTAGAGATTAAAGGACAGTTAATTCAAAGTTGCACATCATCCAGGCTTCGCAGACGAGCGCTGAGAGAGCCTGACATGAGCTTAGACGATCTTCTCAGTTATGGGAGATCAATGGAACTGTCTGAGCAGCAAGCAACTGGCATGGAACAAGGAGCAGTCGCATCAGTGAATGCAATACAACAGAGAAGACAACTAAACAAAAGGTACCATGTCACAAACGATAACAAATCAAACAACCAGTGCAGAAATTGTGGAGGAAAGTTTCCACATGAAGGGGATTGCCCTGCACGAGGAAAGGACTGCAAAGCTTGTGGTAAGCTCAATCACTTCGCCAGGCAATGTAGGTCGAAACAAAAGAAACATGCAAAAAGCTACGATGCAAAGCCCAAAGTGTACAATAAACAGCACAAGAAAGTGTTTACAATCACTAGTTCAGCGCACGACGATAAGAATTGTTCGTCTAGCAGTAGTGATGATTATGTATTTGTGACAACTACAACAGCCAATAGACAAACACCAACGTCAAGTATTAAGCTTGGGGGTGTAGATATTGCTGTGATACTAGATTCAGGTGCCACAGTAAATGTCATCAGTGAGTCTGTTCTGGAAATGATGTCACCACAGCCACAGTTAGCTCCAGCTGACACAGAAATTTTTCCTTATGGATGTACCACCCCATTACCATTAGCTGGTATGTTCATGTGCAAGGCAGAAGCAAACAATAAAAACACTGAGTGCAAGTTCTATGTGAAAAAAGGCAAAGGCTGTTCCCTGCTTGGTTATAACACAGCAACGCAGTTAGGTCTCATCAAAGTTGTAAACAGTGTGTTTACACCACGTCCCACAGTGGCAGATCAACTTCTAGACAGCCACCCTGAACTCTTTCACGGCATAGGCAAATTAAAAGACTTTCAAGTTAAGCTCCACATAGACACCAGTGTTCATCCAACTTGTCAGCCACATCGCCGTGTTCCGTTTCATATCCGCCAAAAAGTAGAGAACGAGCTGCAGAAGCTAGAGGAAAATGACATAATCGAAACAGTTAATGGCCCTACACCATGGGTCTCCCCAATTGTAACTCCACCTAAACCTAAAAACCCAGACGAGGTCAGAATCTGTGTTGACATGAGACAAGCTAATACTGCCATCCAACGTGAGCGTCATCTCACTCCCACTATGGACGATGTTATCCACAAGCTAAACGGAGCAACAGTCTTCTCCAAGCTCGACTTAAGGGCTGGATATCACCAACTAGAGAAGGTTGTGATGTATCTGCCCTGACAGCAGATACATCACAACCTTCTGCACCCATAAAGGCCTGAGGAGATACAAACGTCTGAACTTTGGAATATCATCTGCAGCAGAGGTATTTCAAAATGCTATCTGCCAAGCTCTGCAAGGGATTGAGGGTGTAAAGAATCTCAGTGACGATATCATAGTGTATGGAAAAACACAACCAGAACACGACAAGAGCCTTACTGCAGTGTTCCACAGACTCAAAGACAAAGGCCTTACTCTTAATAGAGATAAGTGTGAGTTTAACAAATCCACACTGGAATTCTTTGGATTCATTTTTCAAGCTGGTGCCATATCTGCAGACCCGAAAAAGGTAGCTGCTATCAAGGAAGCAAGCGCCCCAGACAACCCCACAGAGGTAAGGAGCCTACTTGGTATGGCAACCTACTGCTCACGGTTTATCAAGGATTTTGCATCCATCTCTGCACCCCTGCGAGAACTGACTAAAAAGGGCACATCATGGCATTGGGGTACAGAGCAAGCACAAGCACTGCAAACACTAAAGGACAGTTTGACCAGCAAAACTGTAATGTCATACTTTGATCCAGACAAACGGTCAGAACTTGTAGTGGACGCAAGCCCTGTTGGCCTAGGCGCCATTCTTTATCAAATTGGAAGAGATGAGGTGAGACACACTATAGCATATGCCAGCCGCGCTCTTAGTGATGTAGAGAGGCGCTACTCACAGACAGAACGAGAAGCCCTAGCTATAGTGTGGAGCTGCAAACATTTTCATCTTTACCTGTACGGACACTCATTCGCTCTAGTTACGGACCACAAAGCACTAGAAGTGATATGGAACAACCCTCGTTCAAAACCACCCGCAAGGATTGAACGCTGGGGTTTAAGACTCCAGCCGTACGACCTCAGAGTGGTATATAGAAAAGGAGCGGAGAACCCAGCCGACTACATGTCCAGACACCCAATGCAAGTACAGACTGGGAAACACACAAGAGCAACAAAAGTGGCTGAAGAGTATGTCAATTTTCTGGTGCAACATAACACACCTAAAGCAATGACACTAGATGAAATCAAAAAGGAAGCCATCAAAGACCGAGTCCTGCAAAAGGTGAGCGCACATGTAAGACACAACACATGGAACATGATCGACAGTGACTCACAGGATGCCACAACGCTACAAAAGTACAAACAAATTTGTAACGAACTGACCATAACGCACACAAGTGACATTTTGCTTCGTGGTACCAGAATCGTCATTCCGTCAGCACTGGAGGACAGAGTGCTACAGTTAGCACATGAAGGACATCAGGGTATTGTGAAGACAAAGACGTTGCTCAGGTCAAAAGTATGGTTTCCCAACATCGACCAGAAAGCAGAGCTCATGGTCAAGAACTGCTTAGCATGCCAAGCCAACACTCCAGTGACACAGATGGAACCCCTACGAATGTCAGAATTACCTGAGTCCCCTTGGCACACAGTAAGTGCTGATTTCTATGGCCCACTTCCAACTAGTGAATATTTACTAGTTATTATGGATGAGTACACACGTTATCCAGTAGTCGAGGCTGTCAGATCAACTTCAGCTAATACTGTAATACCTGTCCTAGACAACATATTTTCAATGTTCGGGATCCCCAGAGTACTCAAGACAGACAATGGACCTCCATTTAACAGTGATCAGTTTTCCAAATTTTTAACATACATGGGCTGTCAACACAAGAAAATAACACCTTTATGGCCACAAGCAAATGCAACAGCAGAAAGATTCATGCGCACTCTGGGAAAAGCAATCCGAGTATCGAACAGCCAAGGTCTTCCATGGAAACAGACACTCAACACATTCCTTCGTGATTACCGCTCTACTCCTCACAGCACTACAGAAGCATCTCCAGCAGAGCTTATATTCCAACGCAAGATCCACATAAAAATTCCAACCATCTCTCCTGCAGTGGTAAACAACCATGACCATGTGATCAGAGAGCGAGACCGGACAGCGAAAGCAAGAATGAAATTTAATGCAGACATTCGCCATCACGCCAAGCCCAGCACACTCAAACTTGGTGACACAGTACTGCACCGACAACCGAAGCACAGTAAGCTGACGACACCCTACAACAGTGATCCCCACACTGTAACTCACATCAATGGTTCTATGGTCACTGCTCAAAAGAATGGACATTCTATCACAAGAAACTCCTCCTTCTTCAAGAAGATCAACACTCAAGCCAGACACTCCTCATCTGATTCTGGAAGTGATGATGAAAACATCTCAATTCCAGCACCAAGGTATCCTCATAGGCAAGACAGAAAGCGTCCTGCGTACTTAACTGATTATGATGAATCGGGTTCAAAGGGATAAAAAGACTATATACGTGAAAGTAAAAAAATGTCTCAATAGTTTTGTTCATTGTTCAGTGATACCAATAGTAGTGTTGGTTCTATGACAAGTATAGCATGTTTTGTTATAAGAACAAAAAAACAAAAGAAGAAAACAGCATGGTTTACACCCAGTATGAAAGATGATTTTTGTTGCTATTATGACAGATATTTTGTGTAGTACAGAAATGCTGTAAAGTTCATTGGTTCAAATTAACCAAAGTTTATTATAGAAGAATTATGTTTTTGTTAAAAGAAAAAAAAAGGAGTGATGTAATGTTTTGAGATGATGTAATTGAAGTGCGCATGCGTAGAAGAGCAGAGAGACTTTGGCGCGGGAACATGCGAGTTTAATGTCACTCTTCTTTGGTTGTATAGCTGAAGGTGTTTGGAACGCAACCGAATAAACCACCACCGACTCCTTATGTGATGTCTGTCTTTTTATGCGAGTACGAACTCCACAGTAAGTTTAAAGGTTACACGCTGGCAGACCCCTGGACTACCCCAACAGTTGCTGTGGGATGGTCAGTGTTCCTCTGAGGAGGAACTGCAGCTACGATAGATAAGATCAACGGACTTGCATGGCAAGTTCTGACTCTGGCTTCTCGTACTGAGACTGCCCTGGACCTATTAAACAAAGAAGTGAAAGAAATTAGACAAGTATAGGTCCAGAATAGACTAGCTTTAGACCTCCTCCTCATAACAGAAGGAGATGTGTGTAAGAAAATCAATGTTTCATGTTGTTTCAGCATTCCAGATTACTATGATAATATTACTGATTTAATTGATCACATGAAGGCCGAGGTTCAAGAACCTGGTTTGGGTGGATCACTTCATGGCTAGGCCCATGGGGACATTGGATGCTGACTATGATTTGGTGTGGTGTGGGTGGTGGTGTGGGTGGTGGTGGTGATGGTGATGGTGGTGGTGTTGGTTGTGGTGATGGTGGTGGTGGTGGGGGTGGTAGGTGTCTGGGCTTGGACGCGGTGGTGGCGTGGGGCAGAGATGCTCACAAGTCATTTTTTGCAAGTCCAAGTCAAGTTTCAAGTCTTTGATCTCAAGTCCAAGTCAAGTCTCAAGTCTTTGGTCTCAAGTCCAAGTCAGGTCCCAAATATTTGAGTGACACTGTAGTCGCAAATCACTTTATAGTTGTAATGGCTGTTATGACACTTCTGATGTATAAAAGCTCAAACTGGTAACTGGTGCGCACACACACAAATGTTTTCAAGATAAATTTTGTATCTGTATTTTTCTCTAAAAAGTATTTTTCTTACAAAACTGAAATGTTTCTGGATACAATATTCTGTTCTTTTCATCTACTATATTTTGTTCTAAAAGATAAAGGAGGGCTGTGAAATAAAATAAATCTTCCTAACAATCACATTTTTAAACTATATATCTGAAAGGTCTGCATATAAACACCACCAAATTAGTGATTATAAAATAAAAATTAAAAACAGAATTTAAATTTTACAATAATAATGATTCTGACATAAAAAGCCCTGCAGCAACAACTTTTTGTCTCTTAATCAAACACAATCTATTTGAACTTCAAGGTGTCTTTCAGTGTCCCAATACAAGGAAAATGTTTATGCAAAAAGATCAAGATTGACAGGGTACTTGCACTTAGCCTGGCTCGGTGCGGGCGCATTATGAGGCCTCCATGACTGAACACCCTCTCTACTGGTGCACTGGTGGTGGTGGTGGTGGTGTTGCTGCTACTTAGTCACTGTCTGAAAGGTTATTAGCATCTGCTACAAACAAGCTTAGTGGCACAGTTAGTGTGTTAATTATAACAGTTAGCTTGATATTCCAGAGTGGGGGGCTCTGTCAGGGCTGGCTCCAGGGCTGGTCTTTCTGTTGCCACCAGGAGTTTTTTTTTTCTGTTATCCTGTCTTTTCGAGTACTTACCTCCTGCACCACTCCCTGGCTTCTCTCAAGTTTTCCTCCCGCAAGTTTTCCTATCCATTTGGTTTTGTTTTTGGGAAGAGTTGTTTGTTCTTTGCGGCGTTTGGCAGCCAGTGTTGAGAAAATAAGTTTTTGCTTAGCAATAACATTAGCAAAAATATATTTTGCTCATCAATAAAATTGATATTAAAATTAGATATATAATTATTAATTAGATAAATAATTACTGCCTTAAACTATTAAAGTTTATACATAATCTTAAAAGGGCCTCACAAGGGGCCATATAGCATATTGTTGCAACAGAGACCATTTGGGGTTCAGTTATCAGCAGGAATTCCACTGTATGCTTATGAGCTGCAGAGTACAGGAGGAGAGTTTTGGGAGCACTCCAAGTGTGAAGTGTGTAGTCTGTTGCCAGGTGATTTAACATTGAGACCGTAGGGGTCACTGCACTGCACACTGCATGTGAGTGAGGGCCCCGATAGAGGTTTTGAGGATAAATTTGATGTTTGAAAACATGATTGCTTGGTTGTCACTGCTATTGTGTGGGATGTGTCACTAGCAAACATGTGCGAGGAGCCACAATGGCAGGACGTCGGTGAATGAATGACAGAGATGTCTGACATTACAGATTGAGAGAGAGTTCTTGTTTAGCCCTAGCAGGAGGGCGTGGATGCAGCCGGCGCCGTGCTGGCTCCCCTGCAGGCGGGGAGTGGAACTGATTAACCCCCTTGGTATTTTTTTAGCCGCCTCCCTTACCCTCTCAGAGGAAAAAAAAAAATGAGAGGAAGAGGAACTCAGAACTGTTCCTGCAGCATTATGGGCACAAGGTAAGAGCGATGTTGGGACTCATACAGGGGGTGTGAGCCCATACACATCACCCCAAAATCTGACTATAGGCCAAAACAACATCAACACCCTTTGAAGCCTGAGGCGCTCAAAGGAAATTAGGCCAGTTTTCCAATCACTTAGGCAAGCTGGAGTGATCGCACCGTGCCGTGACTCACCTGTGCGCACTCCAATTTTTCCAGTTAAGAAACCAGAGTGGGAAGAATGGCGATTTGTGCAGGATTTGCTGGCTGTCAATGCAGCAGTACACGTTAGAGCCCCAAAAGTGCCAAATCCTCACAATATTCTTTCCCAGATTCCCCCAGATAGCCAGTGGTTCAGTGTAGTGGTCCTAGCAAATGCATTTTCAGTGCATCCAGATAGCCAGTACTGGTTTGCGTTTTCCTTCAAAGTAAAAAAAAAAACATACACATCACCCACCATTACAATGCAGCGCTGCGAGACAGTCTGGCCTCTCTGAAACTTCCAGAGGGCATTGCACTGTTGCACTACGTAGATGTTCTGATACTCTGTGTAAACACATGAGAAGCATGCAAAGAGGGCCACAGTGGCATTGCTACATCACCTAGCAAGGGAAGGCCACAAGGTCCCTAAGCAAAATTGCAATATTGCTGAAAAAAGTGCACTTCCTGGGTCATGACATAGTATGTATTGAAACTCTGACACAACAAACAGATAAAAATAACATTTGTTAAAGAGAATAAGCCCGTTTGAACAAATGAGTCTTAAGAACAGTTTTGAATTCTGAAATAAAATGCAGTGTTCGTATGTGTGTGGGGAGTGTTGACGTTAAAGGACCAGTGTTTTGACTCAAGCCCACAGTGACAGATAGAGGCCAGTAGCCTACTTTTCAGGAAAACTAGACCCCGGGGCAGCCGGGGTGCGGGCACTGGTAGCATTCAGAGATATAGTGGGGTACGCTCAACTCGCACTTCGGGTCAAACATGCTGTTTCTTGAATTTTAAAGGACCAGAGAGGAAAAAAAAGCACATTTATCCACACAGAGGTTTTGGAAACAATATCACTCCTGCCACATTATTCTGCCCAAGCAGCTGAGCTCACCATTCCTTACCAGCTCAAGGTCAAAGATAAAGCACCAACTAATCTCACAACTGCAATCATCAAATGTGCTGCACACACCAGAACAGGCGACACAGTAGCAAAAGGCAATGCCTTCACAGACTCCACAGCCCAACACACGGTTTTGCAGGCTCCAAACACACAAATGATGCTAACGGATCACAGTAACAGAGAAGACATACCCTTAACAACCAGAGCAATACAAACACAAGCCACAATGTAAGACAAACAGAGATGGGCAAAAGGGGGGGTGCAAAACAATGGGGGGCGTCTGGACACACACACGGAGACAGGTAAGCCGTGTGTCCCTACAGCCTACATGAGAGGACTGATTGAAATTGCTCATGGTAGGAGTCACAATGAGCAAAGGGGGGATAGTGGAATGCACTAGCATGCACTAAGAATAACCACACTCACCCAAAATTTTTATACACGATGTCTGGTATCCCACCACAGGGGGATAACAGACCTAAACATGCACCCGCCGGACACCTGCCGCCGACCAGACCCTTTCAACACTGGCAAATTGATCTTGTTGAACTAACACCTGCTGAAATACAGGCTTGTGTGTATGTATGTCTAGCAAATGGACGGAGGCCTTCCCCACCACAAAGCAGAATTCAGATACGGTGGCAAAGATGACTTAATAATAATCCCACGATGGGGGTTACCCAGGAGCAGTGCAGAGAGCCAATGGCACAATTAAGAGGGGGCTTTCTAAACTAACTTAGGTAACAGGATTGAAATGTCTACCTCTGGTTTTGTGGCAGAGCCACACTAAGCCCCAAGCTTGCACAGACGAGGTGTCACGAGCCGGCATTCGCAACATGACATTTGACACCGCCCCTGTTGAGGGAGAATGGTGTCTATGCTCAAAAGGGGCCTTGAAAGGCGATCCTTGTGTAGGTACCATGCTAAACCAGCAGGTGGCAGTACCACTGGCAACACATTGAACAAGCTTGCTTTGACGGAAGTAAGGGTGTGTCTACAGTCCAGGTGTTTAAATACCCTGAACAGCCATTCATCTCTCTCTCTCTGGTTTGACTGACACAGAGGTTAGACCTATTAAAGAGAGGCTCCGCCATTTCTCTCTCTCCGGTTTTCTTTGAGAACACGCGAACTAACAGCAAACAGCTGAAAGTCGTATTACTTAAGCCCGAGTTACGGTGTAATCTAACCAGCAACCGATCAACGTTACCGCGACAACAGATTCACCGAACGACTTCAATCAAGCTTGCTAACGCGGCCACACGGACTAAAACAAAGGCAATCAATTCCCTGTTGTTAAACCGTGAACGAGACTCACATTCCTGGACTTCATATCCAGAAGGACGCTTCCCAGCTCACCTGGACGACATCGCTTTATCAACGAGGAGCCTGCGGTGGAAATTCCCTCCTAATTCAGGGAGGACGACGACACTACCCCAAATCCTCAACACGTGAGACTCTAACCGCTGGGCATAGTTTATAAAAGGGCAAAGTTATTTGAACTGTAGAGTTAACCAAGCTCTCTGTTAATACATTCTGAATGTGTTTAACTTTATTTTCATAATCTTCATCAAGATTTGTATACACAAAGCTCTCTTTGCTGTGCATGCCACCATCTTTTATTTATCTGATTAATGGACAACTTGTAGTCTTCCCCATTCTCAGACACACCACATTAATTTTTAGTTATTAAGTCAGCTCCATTACTCTTTGTTCTGACCACGTTGGAATAAACCAGCTGAGCTCATTAACACAGTCGCGCTGATCTACTGTTTAAAGTCGGCGCCATTCTAGTTGCTTTGTTCTCCATAGGAGAACTGAGACTACAACCCCCGCCTCCTCACACGCTCACAAGCGCGCACACACATTACTCTCCTCCACTTTTTACACACACACACACTAGATACCCAGTCTTTACTGTAAATATACTGATCCTTGTCGATGCCGTTTGTTTTAGAATAGTTGGTTTTAAATAAATGTATCATTTATTTTCACCAAATTGTCTGTGTTGATGTCATTCAAAAGTGGTTGTTGCCAAAACCTCCAAAGAATTCATAGTTAAATCCTTCAGATACCAAACCATTAATTACCTTTTAGTTGATAACTAAATGTTATGGTTCTGGTATAATTAGAATATGAGACTGATTCTAAATTAATGAGACTGATTAATAATTAAGGTAAAACAAATTATATCTACTTTAAAGGATTAGTAGGTGAAACCCCAACACTTGTATGGAGCACACCAAATGCCAGGTTGATCTGGTAGCGACAGCCAGAGACGAATCAACATGCACCATTAGACTAAATAACTCCTCTGCAAAATGGAGTTTCACCTCCTGTCATGGCATCGTGAACCCAGTAACAGACGGGGTGACGATGTGGGCATGCAGAGAGAAAACCTACTCTGCTCTACCTGAGAGATCATACAACGAGGGTCAGTGTTCAGTTCGCCTGGGGAGGGTGTTGTACTCCAGTTTTTCTTACTCCCCCAGTGTCAATTTATACCATACCAAATCGTGTACCACGGGAGGCCTCACTGGAGGGGATCCCTGGTAAGTTTAAAGGTTACACGCTGGCAGACCCCTGGACTACCCCAACAGTTGCTGTGGGATGGTCAGTGTTCCTTGGAGGAGGAACTGCAGCTACGATAGATAAGATCAACGGACTTGCATGGCAAGTTCTGACTCTGGCTTCTCGTACTGAGACTGCCCTGGACCTATTAAACAAAGAAGTGAAAGAAATTAGACAAGTGTAGGTCCAGAATAGACTAGCTTTAGACCTCCTCCTCATAACAGAAGGAGATGTGTGTAAGAAAATCAATGTTTCATGCTCTGATATAGGCATTTCTCAAAAATTTGGCTTCAAGTTTAATTCTTTTGAACACCTCATCCTCACTGTATCAAATGTTTCAAATTTAACAAGCAACAAAGTGTCACAGTCGTTTATGTTAATTACTATTTACCGCCCCCCTGGTTCATACTCTGAGTTCTTGCAGGAGTTTTCAGACTTCCTGTCTCATGTAGTGCTATCAGCCGATAAGGTGATTATAGTTGGTGATTTTAATATCCATTTTGAAAATCGGTGTGACTCTTTTAGCATTCATTTTCAAGCAATTCTTGATTCAATGGGTATCACTCAGAATGTGGTGGGTCCTACGCATAACTGTAGTCATACTTTAGACTTGGTCTTGTCATTTGGTATTGACATATCCAGTTTAGCAATTCTTCCTCAGAGTGAGGCTGTTTCTGACCACAGCCTCATAACATACGAGTTGTGTTTAACTGACTGTGTTCATCGGCCACCCCGCTATCAAATTAAACGAGCTATAACACCCAGCACCATAGCCGCGCTCACTGATATTTTACCGGGTCTGACAAACACTGATCCACTTGTAGCTCCGGAAGGACTAGAGCGTTTCACCGAGCACGTCGAGACTTCCCTTCGTACAGCTTTAGACAAAGTTGCACCACTACGATATAAGAGAGCCACGGAGAGAAGAATAGCGCCATGGTACAATGAGCACACGCGTAGCCTCAAACGAGCCGCGCGGATCCTGGAACGTAAATGGCGAAATATGAAGTTGGAAGTGTATAGACTATCATGGAAAAGCAGCCTTATTGAATATAAGCATGCCCTCCATATGGCAAAGTCCTTATACTTATCGGCCTTAATAGAAAAACATAAAAACAATTCAGGACTCCTTTTTAAAACTGTTTCCAGCCTTACGAGGAGTCATGAACAAACCAATTCTCTTATTCCACTAGAGTGTAGCAGTAACAATTTTATGAAATTCTTTAATGATAAGATTGATAAAATTAGGGAAAACATTAGTAGTGCTATCTCAGAGCCTGTCAACATGCCAGTGCACCTTGACAGCTGTCTGGTCAGCTCTGATGCCCTGTTCGAGTCCTTCTCCCCAATTGGTCGTGAGGAGCTTATTTCACTGGTGAAATCTGCTAAACCCTCCACATGCATACTAGATGCTGTACCAACCCATCTACTTAAAGAATTACTGCACAGCAATGTAGAACCGTTGCTTACTATAATAAATTATTCTCTGAGCCTGGGCTACGTTCCCAGTTCATTTAAAATTGCAGTCATCAAGCCGCTAATTAAAAAACCTGGTCTTAACCCCCAAGAACTGTCCAACTATAGGCCAATTTCTAATCTGTCATTCATATCCAAAATTTTAGAGAAAGTAGTTTCTTCACAACTCTCTTCCTTCTTACAGACAGAACATGTCTTAGAGTTATTTCAGTCTGGATTTAGAGCTCATCACAGCACTGAAACAGCACTAATTAAAGTACTGAATGATCTCTTAATATCCTCTGATAAAGGACACATTTAGTTTCTCATACTGCTAGACCTCAGTGCTGCTTTTGACACCATTGATCATAATATTCTACTTAATAGACTGGAGACACTCATTGGCATAAGAGGTCAAGCACTCTCCTGGTTCAGGTCCTACCTGACAGATCGTTACCAATTTGTGCTAGTAAATAACGAATGCTCTGAGCATTCTAAAGTAAAGTATGGTGTCCCACAAGGATCTGTACTGGGCCCCATATTATTCTCATTATATATGCTACCACTGGGCACTATCATTCGTAGGCATGGTATTAGCTTCCATTGCTACGCAGATGATACTCAGTTGTATATATCTTCTAATCCAGATGATACCACCACAACTCTCAAGATTGAGAACTGCGTCCAGGATATTAAAAACTGGATGGCGTCTAATTTTCTTAAACTAAATTCTGACAAGACTGAGGTACTGATTCTTGGGCCTAAAGCTGTTAGAAGCAATTGGGCTGATATTCCCCTTACCCTAGATGGTTTTTCAGTAACACCAAAATCTACTGCAAAAAGTTTAGGTGTCACTATTGATTCTGATCTTTCATTTGACACACATGTATGCAATGTCACTAAGGCTGCCTTTTTCCATTTACGTAATATTGCCAAGCTGAGACACTTACTTTCATTAGCTGATGCAGAGAAGCTAGTTCATGCTTTTGTCTCGTCGAGATTGGACTACTGTAATAGTCTTCTAATTGGATGCTCTAAACAGTCCATAAAGAAGCTACAACTTGTACAAAATGCCGCAGCTAGAGTCCTAACCAAGGCTAGGAAATTCGATCATATTAGTCCCACTCTCGCCACACTACACTGGCTGCCGATTAAATATCGCATTGAATTTAAAGTTCTTCTGTTAACCTATAAGGTGTTAAATGGTCTTGCCCCACAATATCTGAGTGAACTCATTGATTACTACAACCCATCTCGCCCTTTGCGCTCCCAAAATGCTGGATTTCTCGTAGTTCCAAAAATTAGTAAAACTACAGCCGGAGGCAGAGCTTTCTCTTTTAAAGCCCCTCAATTATGGAATAGCCTTCCAGCTCCAATCCGAGACTCTGACACAGTTCCAATCTTTAAATCTAGACTTAAGACTCACCTGTTTAGTCAAGCCTTCAGCTAAAATTCCCCTTGTAAGGTGTAGGGGCTTGGGGGCCCCCAGACGTTGAGATTTCTGGTGATCTGAGATGTTGATGCTGTCATCCAGCTGTGTCTTGGCATCACTCTATTTGTGACTATGACTTGACTGGAAAGCAATGTCTCAGTGAGCCCTCATGCCTGTGGTCACCTCTGAACCTCTCCCTTTAGTTATGCTGCTATAGATTAGTCTGCCGGAGCCACATGCTGATCACTGGCACGTGAGCTACGTACATTTAAATCAACGGTGGTTTAAATTCATGTCCACTCAGTCTGTATTATCTATCTTCTTGCATGGCTCTACCCAAGACGATTGGATACAGGCACCTGCAGGCACCTGGGGAATGGTCTGGCTGCCGGTGGATGTGCTGATACCAGGGTTCACCTGGGGAGTAACACTGCAGTCGGAGCCTACAATACCAGCATCACTGCTCCGACACGGAATGAAAGCCTGGCATTCATCAACAGACATTTACAGTGACAATATCAAAACCCAGAACTTTCAATTCTACCTTTTACCTAGTCTGATTGTGTGAATTATGTGTGACTTGTGTATTTGTGTGTTAACGGGCCGCCCAATGGAGGATGGGTTCCCTTTTGAGTCTTGGTTCTCCCGAGGTTTCTTCCTATTCCCCACCATCATAGGGAGTTTTTCCTCGCCACTGTCGCCTTTGGCTTGCTCATTAGGGTTCTGGAACCATAGTATTGTTAACCTTATAAACCCTGTAAAGCTGCTTTGCGACAACTTGAGTTGTTAAAAGCGCTATACAAATAAACTTTGATTGATTGATTGAAATGTGTGCACGCACACACAAATGTTTTCCAGATAAATTTTGTATCTGTATTTTTCTCCAAAAAGTATTTTTCTAACAAAACTGATATTTTTCTGGATACAATATTCTCTTCTTTCAGTAGAACATCTGCTATATTTTGTTCTAAAAGATAAAGGAGGGCTGTGAAATTAAAAAATCACATTTTTAACTATATATATCCTCTGTTGCACTTACATAAACACACACACTCACACATACACTTACATAAACACACATACACATACATCACAGTCATTTGTGTAGTTTTTCCAAGTGCTGTATGTCTCAGGTTCACCTTCTGAACCTGAACCAAAAATAAAATCATTTTAAAGTGCTATATAAATATAATTGACTTAGAATTAGACTCTACCTGACCGATATCCAATGCTGGATTCAGACTTTTGCCCACATCCATGACAATGGAGGTATGTAGGTTCTGAGGATGCCAAATGCCATTATATCACCACACTTGAATAAGAATGACATGACCATACAAAATTCAACAGAATAAGAAGTGACCACCCAAACAATTCAGTTATTATTAAACTAGGAGAGCCAACCAAACTAGTAGTTATTATTCTGCTACGGACATCACACATTCTCATTCGGATGTCATTATGTTAATCACACTGTTGTGACACCATGTATGTTTTAGTCATGTTAGTATTCTGAATGAAGTTTTTCTTCATGTTCAGTGCATATCACAGATCTTAGCAGTTTTTACCTTGTGGCTGCCAGTTAGGCAGTCAATCTCCACTTCTGAGACAGCTACACCATAACTAAAGTAGTTAAATGGATGCCCTGAATTTGTTTCAAAGTTATAGCCAAGATCTGGAGTCCTGCAAAACAGAAGAAATTAATTTATCAATATTTTGACAAATTTGTGGACAGTAATGTAAAATAAAGATGGATGAACCCATGGATCAAAAAAAGTTATCATGTACTTATAAAATCCATTAGCTGATAAATTCACTCTGTCAAAGTAAGCTGCTGTAACCTGAAAAAGTAGAAAACACAGTAATTGCAAAATGTACTACACAGATTAATTCATTCACTTTTGTATTTCATTCATATATTCATATATGTATGAGTCTGTGTTAAGTATTATGAAAATTTCATGCTCTGTCTGTTTATGAGGGCATCTGTTCCTTTGTAATGGAGTACACACTGATTTGGGAGGCCTGAACAAACTTTACTGAGACTTTGTGTGTTTCGAAACACACAAAAACAGAAACGCTAAAGAACAAACCCCTCACACCATCCTGGTAGCCTAACATAGATCAGATACATCAGCAAAGCTAGAAGCCTGTTGCTTCATCCATGTTTGAATCATGTGTTTTAAATGAATGATTAAAATACTACTTAATATAATATTAAAGTATTACTAGAAAACAACAAAGAATCCTAGTATTGCTATTTACACAGAAATGTGGTTGTGATTTCTTTATAGTATTAATACGATACACCACTAAATGGAAAACTACACTACAGATATACTACTACTATACTACTTAAGTCTTTTGATGAAAGGAATGTTTGGTTCAGAAAATGTCT
This sequence comes from Brachyhypopomus gauderio, assembly GCF_052324685.1. Classification (NCBI taxonomy): domain Eukaryota; kingdom Metazoa; phylum Chordata; class Actinopteri; order Gymnotiformes; family Hypopomidae; genus Brachyhypopomus; species Brachyhypopomus gauderio. The sequence goes on along the minus strand of NW_027506879.1, from coordinate 2,470,596 downwards.
GTTTTCTTGGAGGAAAAGAAAGTGAGCAATGGTTGTATGTGAGTGTGCTTGTGTTTGAAGGTGTTTGACTCGCTACAAACCCAGTTCTCCCAGCATCCTGTGGGGTTCCTGGCTTTGTATGGCTCCAGTCTCTGCAGCAACGTCTTGCAAGCATTCTGGGTTACATTGGATCACATGGGTGTTTCAGTATTATTTCATGTGTTCATATTGGGTGTTTCAGTATTATTTCATGTGTTCATATTGGGTGTTTCAGTATTATTTCATGTGTTCATATTGGGTGTTTCAGTATTATTTCATGTGTTCATTCATATTGGGTGTTTCAGTATTATTTCATGTGTTCATTCATATTGGGTGTTTCAGTATTATTTTATGTGTTCATATTGGGTGTTTCAGTATTATTTCATGTGTTCATTCATATTGGGTGTTTCAGTATTATTTCATGTGTTCATAATGGGTGTTTCAGTATTATTTCATGTGTTCATTCATATTGGGTGTTTCAGTATTATTTCATGTGTTCATATTGGGTGTTTCAGTATTATTTTATGTGCTCATGCTGCTCAAACATGCTCACATTTAACATTTTCTGCTTTTGTCTCCTAATATGCCAAATCTGTAAGTAAAATAGGATCTCAGCTGCTGTTAATATCTTTGCCAGTTTGGGAGGGCAGTGGTCAGATATTCTCCACTGCCAGGTTAAACTGCACTGCTGTATGGCCAATGCCAAGCACAGCATCCTTGGAGAAGCAATGAAAACACTGTGACATCCAGGTTATCCAGATGCGTTCTTGCTGAAGTGTGACTGATCATTTTAACACCACTGGTGGACAGCGAGCAGGTTGGCACCCCCAACCCGCACCCACAAAATGCTTCAGCTGCACTCACTCTCCTGGTATTGTGCTACTCTAATGACTGCAGGGTGAGGTCTCCTCACAATCTACATGGGCTGCCTGATGCTAATGGGATCTGTCCTGCTCTCTGTCCTCTGTCTGCCTCTATGTCCTCTGTCCTGCTCTCTGTCCTCTGTCTGCCTCTATGTCCTCTGTAATGCTCTCTGTCCAGCTCTCTGTGTCCTACTCTCTATCTTTATCTCTGTAATGCTCTCTGTCTGGCTCTCTGTCCTTCTCTGTTTCATACTCTGTCCTTTGTCCGGCTCTCTGTTCTGTACAATACAATTGACCAGCGCTGGTCAGAGGAGGATGGGTTCCCCCCTAAGTCTTGGTTCCTCTCAAGGTTTCTTCCTCATGCTCTTAGAGAGTTTTTCCTTGCTACTGTCGCCTTTGGCTTGCTCACTGGGGGCTTGGACTCGGGCACTTGTAAAGCTGCTTTGTGACTGCTTTGTGAACAACTGTTGAATGATTGATTGATTGATTGACTTACGTAGACAGCCATGCCATTGAGGTCTGAGGACGCGGAGGCTGCGGTTGGGCTGGTGTTGGGGACCGTGTTAGTGCTGGTCTCACTGATATGGATCTTTGTGCTAGGGATTTCCAGTGTTCTGCTGGCAACCTAAGCAACAGCACCATGAAAATAAGCTATCAGGGAATGACATCATGCATACTGACAGCAAAAATACGTAAGAGCATGTAAAAAACATCTTGTGTGGTAAAACAATGACGGCTTGAGCTCCTCATAAGAGAACAGAACAACCTGGACGGAGTCTGACTCCTTTCATCTGGACGGAGTCTGACTCTCTTTGCCTGGACGGAGTCTGACTCCTTTCATCTGGACGAAGTCTGACTCTACCTGGACCATTTTAGTGTGAAGGCCTTGACCCATCTCTGTTCCGCCATGAGTGATGAGCACTGAACCATCTGTGTAGATGTGAACCAGTGCTCCTGCCTGAAGAAAATCACAGTTATCAAAACATTCACTACATACACATGCACAAACACACAGACACATTCACAATAATAACCTGTGGTTCAGCTGACCTGGTTGAGGAAGACTGCAGTGAAGCTGATGCCAAATTTGGTGGGAATGATGGATAACCCTCGCTTGGTCCAGCGATGCTGCCTGCAAACACCAATACTGTAGCTGTAGTTAGGTGCAGAACATGTAGTGGAGTTGAATCACCACAGTCACAAGTGTAGACCTAGCTCTAGTTAGCTGTTGAAACAGTAGTGCAACAGAATCACCAGAATCACTGAATGTGTGACGGCGGGTGTACGATCGGTACATACCGCGTCAGAAAATATAGAGAGGAGATAGACCCAAGTGCCGTCTAAAGCAGGCAGGAAACAATGACAGAAAAAAACAAACTCACAAGACGCGGAAAAAACTCAATGCACAAAAATAAACTCCACCGTAACCACACGGGAAAAAATACCAACAGAAAACAACATGGAATAATCAACACGTGAAAAGACAAAAAAAAACTCGGGCAGCAGGAAAATGCTGCGACAAAACAAAACCCTTCCCAAAATAAAAGATAAACTGATAGGAAGATAAATAGCTGGAGGAGAACTTGAAGGAGGCCAGTAAGCGGCGCAGGAGAAAGACACTCGAATAAGTAAAAGTGAAAAGTCAGAGAAGAGAGAGAGAACGAGAGACAGAGAGAAAACAAGGTGGCGAGACACCTTAAAACTGAGAATGCAACAACGAGAGACAAGAGGCTGAGGACGTAACGGGCAAGCCAAAACAATTCAGCCGTGATCCGTTCCACCAAGCTTCGGCCGAAACGGATCACTGCTGATTACGCCCATTGAGTCTAGAACTGACTCGGGTGCCTCTCGTGGTGGTTGGAGGAATGGCAGCCGAGCCAGCCCTGACAGAATGCAACTCTTCCCATCTTCAAAACAGTGTTAGATTAACAGATGAAACCTTCTACAAGCATATAGTTCTTTTCCAGAAAGGTCGTACGTCTCTCACTTGTTATACAGCTCTATGTTGGCCTTCCGCTGACAAAAGTCTGAGATGGTCAAGCACTCCTGCCAGCAGCGGTGTATGGTGAACTGCTCCAGACGCTGGTGAAAGGGTGTGAGATCTCCCTGCTTGTACATGTTCATCTCTCTTACCTTCAAGTGCATTGGAACAAATAGACATGGGAGAGCTGTGACTTTTAATGATGAGTCTACAGCAATGCCATAATTCAAACTTCACACTTCAAAGTTTTACAACCTCTCACACTCACAATCATGTAACAGAGAGAAACATTCATGGTTATCTAATAACTTTAGTTTAAAAACAGATAACTAGATATAGATAAAAGATAGATATAGTTGACTAGATATAGTTGAAAAAAAATATTTGAACTATGAACCTGCTGACAAGCCCCAGTGGCTTCAGTTAGTCACAATTAAATATGAATAACCATATTTATCAAATTTTATCATTTTAACAGAAAAAGAGAAAGGCAGAAGTCCACAAGAGAACCTGTTCAGCAGCGAGCCCACAGGCCAGAGCAACATCGTTCATCCAGCTCTCTGTTACCATCATGCCTTGCGGCCCACCAAAGCCCCTGAAGGCAGTGTTAGAGGGCAGGTTGGTTCTACATATGTAGCCAGTACCACGAATGTGAGGGATGTTGTAGCAGTTGTCCATATGAAAGAGTGCTCGCTCCATAATCTAACAGGGAAAAGTGTTACATTTGGGATATATAAATGTCATAAAAAGATTTGTTATGTTTGTGGTATGCAATGGCATAAGAAGGTTTGTTGCATTTGTAAAAGGGCTACTAGGGGTGGGACGCGATTAAAAAATTAATCGAATTAATCGGAAGCTTTGTAATTAATTAATCGAAATTAATCGCATTTTTAATCGCATTTCAGTATTTAACATGAGAAATATTAATTTAAGTTTGAATGATGAATGAATCAATGAACATAATCATAAACTTCAACATCTTGTTTATTTTTCCACCAGTCTACTACGAAGACCAATATATGTGTAGTGTGCAGAAAACAGTTCAGAACATTGGAAATTCTGACCAAAAATGTTGTTTAATTTAGGGAGTTTTGCTCAGGATATTGGAAGAATTGAAGTAAATCAGAAGATGTTTTTTAATACCATTTTAGATGGTAGACTTTCTTTAATTTCCCAGGCCTCTGCCATAGGCATCTTCATAGTGCCTAGAAGTGGTCTTCTGCATGCTCAAAGCAAATGACTGGATCTTCATCATCTATAGATTCATCATCTATAATATGAGCTGTCACACCAAGATCATTCTTGTTGCTAACAGAGGTCCAGTGATCCCCAGTCAGAGCCACATTTGTGGCACTCTTCACAATAACCTGTTTTAATTCTTTCCTCATCATACAGCTGCTGGATTTTCTTCGACATTGTCTTTCTGGGGTGAGTTTCCCAAAACGTTCTTAGTGCCAAGTACTTCGTCACCTCGTTCTTACGTACGAGGTTAAGAAGTACTTGGCGCTAAGAACGTTTTGGGAAACTTACCCCTGGACGGTAGTTCGTAACTTGCATCAGTTGACGCAATTCGCAGCGCTTCTTGTAAGCATTTATCTTCGACCACAGAGAGCGGACAACACAAATAATGTGACGCATCATGTATAAACGCGTGCGGAGTCGCGCGCTACGGCCATTCGCGAAAGTTTAATCCAGACTTAATGGTCCAATGAAGGTCATTTAAAAACCAGGACGTTTCCTCACAGGATGTGAATTACGGACGTTTGGTCACCCTATCGTACTAGGAATACATTTAGCAGCTAAGTTATCATTACTGACCTGCGCGTTAAGCTGGGCGTACACTGTGCGATTTTTGGCCCATTTTCAGCCGATTTTTCACTCGTTTCGGCTCAATCGCGTGTCGTGCATCGTATAGTTTACACAGGTAAACGAGGAACGATTCACACCTCACGACCAACTCCCGATCAGAAATCGCAGCGTCGCAAGAACATCAAACATGTTTGAAATTCAAATCGCTCCTCGTGAGAGTATCGCACTGTTGAAGCAGCTCCACGAGCCGAATCTCCCTGCGATTTAGTCGTACAGTTTGAGCTGGAGCTGAGTAGGCTACACGATTTAAAATATCGTACAGTGTACGCCCAGCTTTAGCCGCAACATGTTTTGCGTTGAGGTGGTAACGAAGGGTGGAAGTGCTCCTGTGATAAGCGAACTCCTTCCTACATAAAGTGTAAATAACACTTATTTGTGTTTGTACTTCCATCTGGAAGTTTCTTATATTTAAATTTCCCATCCACCAGTGTAGCCTCTTCAGTCATCTCCATCATGATCATCTTATTGTGTGTCCATAATCTGTATGCCCGGAACTCGCGCACTGAGAAACATTCCACGGTGCAAAAGTGTCTCGTCCGTTAAATGCGTTAAAATGCGTAAATTTTTTTAGTGCGTTAATTTTCCTGTAATTAATTAATCGAAATTAACGTGTTAAAGTCCCACCACTAAGGGCTACATTTGTGATATGTAATGCCATTTGAAACCATTCAGTGACACTATTGAGCAGACTCTAAAAACATCACTCACTGATAGGGAAAGGTCTGCTGAATTTCCTGCATTGCTGTAGTATGTCACATCAACAGCCATCACTTTTCCATTTCTCTTAAATCCAACCTAGACATGTCATTACACAGAAAAATATATTGGCATATTCTATAGCACAGACATCAGTCAATTCACTTCACAAATGCACAAAAGCTTCATACATGACTGCAACCAGCTTTTGGCACACAGCGCTTTGAACAATCTGCCTCTCACTGAACAACCTTGTAACGGCCAAAGAAGGGGTGTCTGCCTCCAGTCACCAACATGTCCTCCTCACGGTCCAGCATGCAGCGCACGGGCCTCTTAACTCTGGAAAAAGGGAGGAGGAGCCAAACATTATGGGGCAAAGTGGACCACAGTGCTCACAAACATGTCTGTCATGCCTCTGCCAACCCTAATCAACCCCTTATATCTGTTAGTGAAATCACCTATGTCTGTGTTATCTGCAGTGGAGGACAAAGTACACAAACAACATACTTGAGTTAAAGTACCCAAGGTGAAACATCACTCCAGTACAAGCCGAAGTCCTTCATTTAGTCCTTTACTTGAGTTAAAAGTACAGATACCCAAGGTAAAACATTTAGTCCTCTACTTGAGTTAAAGTACAGATACCCAAGGTAAAACATTTAGTCCTCTACTTGAGTTAAAGTACAGATACCCAAGGTAAAACATTTAGTCCTCTACTTGAGTTAAAGTACAGATACCCAAGGTAAAAAATTTATGCCTGGTTTATACTTTCGCGAGCGACCGTAGCGCGCGACCCTGCGCGAGCGGTGTAGGCGTTTATACTTTCGCGAACGTCGCGAGCGTCGCTGCAGTGTTCTCCGAAACGATAGGTGGCGATAGGTGGCAGTGGACAATAAAAAACCTCTGCAAAACCGGTGAAAGAACATTTTTACCTGACCAGAGACCGTAGGTGTATCTCAATTCAGGGGCTGCAGCCCACGAAGTGCACATTTGTAGGCCGGTTACGTCACTGCGCCGCGACGAGGCTGTCCCAATTTATGGACTCCTTCTGCCTTCAAAACCCCGAAAACGAAGCACACGTCTGAGTATCCTTCGCGCCCCACGATATCCTAGGATTCATTGCTCTATGGCTGCATCTCAATTCAGGGGCTGCAGCCTACGTAGACCGCGTAGACCGCAGCCCACGGTGGCCACACACTTCGAAGGCAGGGTAGGCTGCATCTCACGGCTGTTAAATGAAACAGTCTAGTCTTCGCAAGACGTATGTTTGCGTGACCACGCTCTGCCCCGTTACATACGTTACATACGTGTTAGCGCGCTGTCCGACAAATATCACATCACCCACAAATGCCTAAAAGAAAATGCGTTGAACATGTATTCAGATGTTTGGTGGGAAGTATAACTTCATAACAAAATTCAATGTATTTTTATAAACGTTATTCTTTAGTAAATATTCAAAGCACATGTTTACCTGCAATATCATTAATAACTGGCATGTTATTTAGCATCTCATTGCAGTGTAAATGTCCATATTTAAAAAATACCGACATTTAAAAACGAATTCTTCAGCCCGTACACTAGACTCCGCCTGTTTATTGTTCATAGAGCAATGAATCCTGGGATATGGTGGGACGCGAAGGATACTCAGATGCATCCTTCGTTTTCGGGGTTTTGAAGGCTACATTCGTCAGCCGCATAAGAAGGAGCCCACGAATTGGGACAGCCTCGTCGCGGCGCAGTGACGTAACCGGCCTACAAATGCGCACTTCGTGGGCTGCAGCCCCTGAATTGAGATACACCTTATGAACAATAAACAGGCGGAGTCTAGTGTTCGGGCCGAATAATTCGTTTTTAAATGTCGGTATTTTTAAAATATGGACATTTATACTGCAATGAGATGCTAAATAACATGCCAGTTATTAATGATATTGCAGGTAAACCTGTGCTTTGAGTATTTACTAAAGAGTAACGTTTATAAAAATACATTGAATTTTATTATGAAGTTATACTTCCCGCCAAACATGTGAATACATGTTCAACGCATTTTCTTTTAGGCATTTGTGGGTGATGTGATATTTGTCGGACAGCGCGCTAACACGTATGTAACGGGGCAGAGCGTGGTCACGCAAACATACGTCTTGTGAAGACTAGACTGTTTCATTTAACAGCCGTGAGATGCAGCCTACCCGGCCTTCGAAGTGTGTGGCCACCGTGGGTGTAACGCAGGGCGTACAGATCGGTACACACTGCGTTATGAAACGAAGGGGAACGTGAACCCAAATGCCGTATGAAAACCGTTCTGCATGCACATAAAAACACACACACACACACCGAAGCAAAACGAAACTAAAATAGACGCGGAAAACTCAACGCGTAAACGAAACTCAACCGTCTAGGCACGGGAGGAATAAATAACCAAGGCAACCGAAATAACGCGGAAGTATTACAATGCGTGAAAACGCAACAAAGGACTCCAGGGGAAGACTGGACACAGGCAAACGCCGCAACAAAACAAAACCTTTCCCAAAAATAAAAGAGTAACTGACAGGAAGAGATAAAGCTGGAGGAAAACTTGAGAAGGGCCAGAAGTGGCGCAGGAGGTAGATACTCGAATAAGTGACAGGTAAGTAAGAGAGATAAAGGTGATGAGACACCTTGTAACGACACGCAACACTAGAGAAGAGACAAGAGAGAGAGAGAGAAGGCTGAGACCGTGACGGCAAGACACCAAAACGAATCAGCAGTGATCCGCTTCACCAAGCTTCCTTAACACTAGAACTACCAAGCCGCCTGCTTTCGACAGTACCCCACTAGAACTACCAAGCCGCCTGCTTTCGACAGTGTCCCAACTAGACTCTTGGTCTCTTGGCAGGTGTGATAAGCCCTTCTTACCTCCAGTGTTATGTAAATGAGGTGTGTGTCAGCTGTGGGTGGTTGCTGTTGACACACCTTTCAATACACACCTTTGGCTGCCTCATGAGACTGCAACCTCTCTTGGCAGAAGTCTGCTCAACTCAGGACCATGTTTGAGATTTGATTTGTGGAAGGTTAAAATAATGTGAAATTGACACAAACATAATATTTGAATTATAGTGGCATATTGATTATTCAAAATGGCTCTGATTTTTTAACCTTATTTTAAGTAGTTAAAACTGTCAATAGGTATAGGTAAAGATATTTTTACATAAATTTATACAAAAAACCCTCAGCTACTTGAAATAGAATAATATTCTTGAGCAATTTTAACTTATCAAGATGGTACTTTTTGCAGTGCGTCTCTTTCAAAAACACAACAGCCATAACTGGCAAACAAAAATAGAAAATTTACTTTTCTCTCCGTACTCTCTTTTTTTGGCCTACCTCCACCCCCCCACACCTTCTTTGGAGGACAACTTTATTTTTATGTAAGGATCAGAAAACAATTCTGTACCACCACCATCACCACACAGAGAGTAGCCTGTTCAGCCATACCAGTGTTATGAAAATGAGGCCATTACATTGATTCTAAATGTAGGAGTACTGTTTGTGTGTTTGTATGGGGAGGGGTGGAGGTGGGAATATGCAGGTCCAGAAGAAATGGTCCTCTGGAACAAGGTGAAGGTGAATTGGTGAAGCCACCCCCCACCCCCAAAAAAAGTCAACATTGCCAGAAATTTATATTCAAGTTAGCTTTATTGGTATATAGGTGTATATATAAATACACCTATGAATATTCTGCACACACCTGGCACTGCCACATCATCTCTTTTCTGCACTTGCCACATGTGAACCTATCACAAGACACACAACGATTAGTGGCACGGTTACTTTTGCAACAACACTTGACCTGGCACCATGCCCTTTTCCCTGTGTCAGGTGTGGGTGGTTGCTGCTGCTGAGCCTTTTCCTTGGCCACCTCCTTGGCTGCCTCCTTGAGCCTGTGCAAGCTCTTCTGTAAGATTGACCAAAAACCCAGACCGTCTCTCCTTTACCCCAGTGCATGCTTGAAAAAGCACATAGGCATTCAGTGCTGCAATGTCAATCATATTATAAAACACAGCGACTGGCCAACGCCGTGTTCCGCAACGCACAGTGTACTTTCGTACCATCTGGTCCATTATATCCACACCACATTTTAGGGAGTTGTAGTCAGTGATTGTGTTTGGCTTTTTTTTTGTGTGTGTTCCCAGTCTCCACCGTACTGTGCATGGTACTGAGGATGCAGACAGTCTTTCTACGTTTGGGTGCGTAAACGGTCAGTGTGGCACCAGAGGTTGAAAACACCTGTGTGCTGAATTCCTCACGGACCAAAGTCTTTTTGGCAGAGTCTGGAAGCTCACGACGAATCCTGTTTACTGTGCCAAGGAGGGTGGTCTTCCGGCCCAGCAATCATTTTGCTAGTGACAGTGAGGTGAAAAAATTGTCTGTGGTAACAGTTCTTCCTTTGTCCATAAATGGTTCCATGAGCTTCATCACCACATTTTCTGACAGTCTTTTCCCCTGTGGGACGACTGGAGTCTTTACCAAGGTATGGGATGATGTTGGATACGTACTTGGTTTTCAGGTCACATGCCACCCAGAACTTTATCCCAAACTTGTCTGGTTTTGTGGCTATATACTGAAGAAAACAGCAACGGGTCTTGGATGGGAAAAGTTGCTCATCTATGGTGATATGCCTTCCTGGGTGGTATGAAGTGATGCAGTTGCCAACGAAAGATTTCCAAATATTAGAAATTGCAGCAAACCGGTCAGTTGCAGCTCGTTCATGGCGTGTGTCCTTGTCGTCAAAGCGTAGGTGCCGCATGATGTCCTGAAAGCGGTTTCGCGACATTATCTTCGTGATGGAGGGCACTCCCAGTTTTGCAGACCATGCGTCATGCACCGCTGGAAGGCGGACAATCCCTCGCAGGATGAGGATTGCAATGAACGCCATTAGTTCAGGGATGGCCATGAACCAGTTTTCTTGCTCTTGCTGTGTCTGGCGTGCATGCTGAACAGTCCACTCCTGTATGGTCTGAAGTATCTCCAAAGAGATGAAACAGAGGAAACTTTGCAAGCCACTAGTCACTTTCCTTCTGGAAAAAGCAGTTGGCTCTCCGTTCATGGGATGGCGTTCAGCTGGGCTGTGATGTGCATAACAAAGAATGGGAGCCATACAGGTGGACCATACAGGACAGGATAGAAATGAGGGAGAGAGAAAAGTAATTTTTTAACCTTATTTTCAGTAGTTTTTAGCACGTTGAGTTGCATGAATGTATGAAAGGTGCTATAGAAATAAAGATTATTATTATTTTTTTAATTATAAAAAGGGAAGGGCAGAAAAAAACACAGCTCAAATGACCACTGCAATGGTTCACCAACTGCTGCTACATTGGACATCTATATTCACCCAAACTCATATACACCCACACACACCCTCACACACATACACCCACAAACCTTATTTTCAGTAGTTTTTAGCACTTTGAGTTGCATGAATGTATGAAAGGTGCAATAGAAATAAAGATTATTATTATTTTTATTATAAAAAGGGAAGGGCAGAAAAAACACAGCTCAAATGACCACTGCAATGGTTCACCAACTGCTGCTACATTGGGCATCCATATTCACCCAAACACAAAGACAATCTCCCTCAATCTCCCCAAGGGGAGGCCAGAGTTTTTTCTTCTCTATCTGAGTCAGTGAACACATCCAGCAGAACAATGAACTGATGGTTCACACCATCACCCCCCCCCCCCTCCACCCACTCCCCGTCTACCTATAATGGCTGCATGTGCATAACAAAGGGTGGCCTAATGGGATGCAAATGTCCCCAGAACTGCCCCCTGGTGGAGACCAGGTAGAAAAGTTTGGAATTAAAATGGTGGTAGTCCTAGTGTTAAGAAGCCTTAGAAACGGCTGAAACGGATCAGCGCTGATTGAGCCCAGCTAGTCTAGGACTGACTCGGGTGCCTCTTCTGGAGGTAGAAGGTGTGGCATCCGAGCCAGCCCTGACAGTGGGCTGCGGTCTACGCGGTCTACGTAGGCTGCAGCCCCTGAATTGAGATGCAGCTCGTATATATACACATCAGGCATCAAACGTAAATATGGCTTTGCAATGTTGTCCGAAACGATATGTGGTAGTATAAAGAAACACCCCTCAAAAAAAGGGGAATGAACATTTACCTGACGCATTTTGATGTTGCTTTGTGTTTCAGGTTTGAAAAGTGCTGGAATTTAGGCTAAAGTACTTTAAAATGTTGAAATTACGTTAAGAAATACGAGCCTCTTGTAATTCCAGGACGAAACATGAGAGAACGTGAAGACGTTAAGATTGGGCGTTTTGAAAATAAACAACCATTAAATAATGTGATAAAAAAGCGAATTATTTCGAGTATATGTATTAATATTTAACTTAATTATGTTTATCGTGCGGGAAAATATTGAAATGGACCTTGAAAGTGCCGTACAAGTACTTTAATTCCATCTTGTTTAGGTGTATGAACCCTGCAAACATGACTTTGTCGATCGCGCTAAAGCGCGGCGCGCGCGCGAAAATTCGAGAGGTGCACGACCTCGCGCATGGGCGGAGCCTCAGCGATTACGTCATTTTCGCCGCGCGGACCCTCGCGGAAAAGTATAAACCAGGCTTTAGTCCTCTACTTGAGTTAAAGTACAGATACGCAAGGTAAAACATTTAGACCTCTACTTGAGTTAAAGTACAGATACCCAAGGTAAAACATTATTTCGGTACAAGTAGAAGTCCTACATTTAGTCCTCTACTTGAGTACAAAAGTATTGGCCTTCAAATGTACTTAAGTACTGAAAGTAAAAGTAAAGGCTCTAATATTTAACACCATTCTTTGCAAGTAAAACCTATAAGCAAAGTAAAAAATAAATAAAATATATTTTCTATCATAAAGCCAGTTCTGAGTTTTGAGAAATTTACATGGGAGCCATGTACATGGGCAGTTTTCGGTGCCTAGGGCCAAACAATTGCTAATAACTCTAAAACTAATTAATCTAATTATTAGATATTTTTGGTATACCAGAAAGGACAAGGTTCTCTACCATTTGAAATTGCTTTTAGGTGAATGCTTAAGGATTTTCCAGCAGTTTATCCAGGAGATTTTTGGTCATTTTTCATGACAGCGCACACTCTAATTAGCAGTTATATTTTTTAATTCTGAATATTCCACCATTCTTTTCTATGGGGCTTTTAAAATTTTTTATAAAATTTTTTAACAAAAAAACTCCTAGTTTATGAATAAAAATAACCTAGTTATATATATATATATATGAATGGAACTATAACTAAATATAACTCCCACTTGTCTTACTTATGAGCTGCAACAGCCACAACCGTGGAGAGAATGGAGCTCCGGCTCTCCTTCCCACCGAAACCTCCTCCCATACGCTTCACTCGACACACGATGTGACTGGCAGGTACCCCCAGAGCTTTGGCCACAAGTGCCTGAAACAAAGCAGCATAGACCTAGGTATGGTATCAGTGACTGGGCAGGGTATCAGAGACTGGGCAGGGTATCAGTGACTGGGCAGAGTATCACTGACTGGGCAGGGTATCAGAGACTGGGCAGGGTATCAGTGACTGGGCACGGTATCAGAGACTAGGCAGGATATAACTGACTGGGCAGGGTATCAGTGACTGGGCAGGGTATCTGCGACTGGGCAGGATATCTGTGACTGGGCAGGGTATCAGAGACTGGGCAGGGTATCAGTGACTGGGCAGGGTATCAGAGACTGGGCAGGGTATCACTGACTGGGCAGGGTATCAGACACTGGGCAGGGTATCAGACACTGGGCAGGGTATCAGTAACTGGGCAGGGTATCAGAGACTGGGCAGGGTATCAGTGACTGGGCAGGGTATCAGAATGGGCAGGGTATCAGTGACTGGGCAGGGTATCAGTGACTGGGCAGGGTATCAGTGACTGGGCAGGGTATCTGTGACTGGGCAGAGTATCAGTGACTGGGCAGGGTATCTGTGACTGGGCAGGGTATCTGTGACTGGGCAGAGTATAAGAGACTGGGCAGGGTATCAGTGACTGGGCAGGGTATCTGTGACTGGGCAGGGTATAACTGACTGGGCAGGGTGTCAGTGACTGGACAGGGTATCAGAGACTGGGCAGGATATCAGAGACTGGGCAGGGTATCAGTGACTGGGCAGGGTATCAGAGACTGGGCAGGGTATCAGAGACTGGGCAGGGTATCTGTGACTGGGCAGGGTATCAGTGACTGGGCATGGTATCAATGACTGGGCAGGGTATAACTGACTGGGCAGGATATCAGTGACTGGGCAGGGTATCACTGACTGAGCAGGGTATCAGAGACTGGGCAGGGTATCAGAGACTGGGCAGGGTATCTGTGACTAGGCAGGGTATCTGTGACTAGGCAGGGTATCTGTGACTGGGCAGGGTATCAGAGACTGGGCAGGGTATCAGTGACTGGGCAGGGTATAACTGACTGGGCAGGGTATCTGTGACTGGGCAGGGTATCTGTGACTGGGCAGGGTATCAGAGACTGGGCAGGGTATCTGACTGGACAGGGTATCAGAGACTGGGCAGGGTATCAATGACTGGGCAGGGTATAACTGACTGGGCAGGGTATCAGTGACTGGGCAGGGTATCAGTGACTGGACAGGGTATCAGTGACTGGGCAGGGTATCAGTGACTGGGCAGGGTATCTGTGACTGGGCAGGGTATCAGAGACTGGGCAGGGTATCAGAGACTGGGCAGGGTATCAGTTACTGGGCAGGGTATCTGTGACTGGGCAGGGTATCTGTGACTGGGCAGGGTATCTGTGACTGGGCAGGGTATCAGAGACTGGGCAGGGTATCAGAGACAGGGCAGGGTATCAGTGACTGGGCAGGGTATCAGAGACTGGGCAGGGTATCAGAGACTGGGCAGGGTATCTGTGACTGGGCAGGGTATCTGTGACTGGGCAGGGTATCTGACTGGACAGGGTATCAGAGACTGGGCAGGGTATCAGTGACTGGGCAGGGTATCAGTGACTGGGCAGGGTATCAGTGACTGGGCAGGGTATAACTGACTGGACAGGGTATCAGTGACTGGGCAGGGTATCAGTGACTGGGCAGGGTATCTGTGACTGGGCAGGGTATCTGTGGCTGGGCAGAGTATCAGAGACTGGGCAGAGTATCAGAGACTGGGCAGGGTATCAGAGACTGGGCAGGGTATCTGTGACTGGGCAGGGTATAACTGACTGGGCAGGGTATCAGTGACTGGGCAGGGTATCTGCGACTGGGCAGGGTATCTGCGACTGGGCAGGATATCTGTGACTGGGCAGGGTATCAGAGACTGGGCAGAGTATCAGTGACTGGGCAGGGTATCAGAGACTGGGCAGGGTATCACTGACTGGGCAGGGTATCAGACACTGGGCAGGGTATCAGTGACTGGGCAGGGTATCAGAGACTGGACAGGGTATCAGTGACTGGGCAGGGTATCAGTGACTGGGCAGGGTATCAGTGACTGGGCAGGGTATAACTGACTGGGCAGGGTATCAGTGACTGGGCAGGGTATCAGTGACTGGGCAGGGTATCTGTGACTGGGCAGGGTATCAGAGACTGGGCAGGGTATCAGAGACTGGGCAGGGTATCAGTGACTGGGCAGGGTATCAGAGACTGGGCAGGGTATCAGAGACTGGGCAGGGTATCAGAGACTGGGCAGGGTATCTGTGACTGGGCAGGGTATCTGACTGGACAGGGTATCAGAGACTGGGCAGGGTATCAGTGACTGGGCAGGGTATCAGACACTGGGCAGAGTATCACTGACTGGGCAGGGTATCAGAGACTGGGCAGGGTATCAGAGACTGGGCAGGGTATCAGTGACTGGGCAGGGTATCTGCGACTGGGCAGGATATCTGTGACTGGGCAGGGTATCAGAGACCGGGCAGGGTATCTGTGACTGGGCAGGGTATCTGTGACTGGGCAGAGTATCAGAGACTGGGCAGGGTATCAGTGACTGGGCAGAGTATCACTGACTGGGCAGGGTATCAGAGACTGGGCAGGGTATCAGAGACTGGGCAGGGTATCAGTGACTGGGCAGGGTATCTGCGACTGGGCAGGATATCTGTGACTGGGCAGGGTATCAGAGACTGGGCAGGGTATCTGTGACTGGGCAGGGTATCAGAGACTGGGCAGGGTATCAGAGACTGGGCAGGGTATCAGTGACTGGGCAGGGTATCAGACACTGGGCAGGGTATCAGACACTGGGCAGGGTATCAGTGACTGGGCAGGGTATCAGAGACTGGGCAGGGTATCACTGGGCAGGGTATCAGTGACTGGGCAGGGTATCAGTGATGGGCAGGGTATCAGAGACTGGGCAGGGTATAACTGATTGGGCAGGGTATCAGTGACTGGGCAGGGTATCTGTGACTGGGCAGGGTATCAGAGACTGGGCAGGGTATCAGTGACTGGGCAGGGTATCAGTGACTGGGCAGGGTATCAGAGACTGGGCAGGGTATCAGAGACTGGGCAGGGTATCTGTGACTGGGCAGGGTATCTGTGACTGGGCAGGGTATCTGACTGGACAGGGTATCAGAGACTGGGCAGGGTATCAGTGACTGGGCAGGGTATCAGACACTGGGCAGAGTATCACTGACTGGGCAGGGTATCAGAGAC
Source organism: Brachyhypopomus gauderio (assembly GCF_052324685.1). Taxonomy (NCBI): domain Eukaryota; kingdom Metazoa; phylum Chordata; class Actinopteri; order Gymnotiformes; family Hypopomidae; genus Brachyhypopomus; species Brachyhypopomus gauderio. The sequence goes on along the minus strand of NW_027506879.1, from coordinate 2,454,560 downwards.
TGGGCAGGGTATCAGAGACTGGGCAGGGTATCAGTGACTGGGCAGGGTATCTGCGACTGGGCAGGATATCTGTGACTGGGCAGGGTATCAGAGACTGGGCAGGGTATCTGTGACTGGGCAGAGTATCAGAGACTGGGCAGGGTATCAGTGACTGGGCAGGGTATCAGTGACTGGGCAGGGTATCAGAGACTGGGCAGGGTATCAGAGACTGGGCAGGGTATCAGACACTGGGCAGGGTATCAGACACTGGGCAGGGTATCAGTGACTGGGCAGGGTATCAGAGACTGGGCAGGGTATCACTGGGCAGGGTATCAGTGACTGGGCATGGTATCAGTGACTGGGCAGGGTATCAGAGACTGGGCAGGGTATCAGTGACTGCGCATGGTATCAGTGACTGGGCAGGGTATAACTGACTGGGCAGGGTATCAGAGACTGGGCAGGGTATCAGAGACTGGGCAGGGTATCAGTGACTGCGCATGGTATCAGTGACTGGGCAGGGTATAACTGACTGGGCAGGGTATCAGTGACTGGGCAGGGTATCAGACTGGGCAGGGTATCAGTGACTAGGCAGGGTATCAGAGACTGGGCAGGGTATCAGTGTCTGGGCAGGGTATCAGAGACTGGGCAGGGTATCACTGACTGAGCAGGGTATCAGAGACTGGGCAGGGTATCAGACACTGGGCAGGGTATCAGACACTGGGCAGAGTATCAGTGACTGGGCAGGGTATCAGAGACTGGGCAGGGTATCACTGGGCAGGGTATCAGTGACTGGGCATGGTATCAGTGACTGGGCAGGGTATCAGAGACTGGGCAGGGTATCAGAGACTGGGCAGGGTATCAGTGACTGCGCATGGTATCAGTGACTGGGCAGGGTATAACTGACTGGGCAGGGTATCAGAGACTGGGCAGGGTATCAGTGACTGCGCATGGTATCAGTGACTGGGCAGGGTATAACTGACTGGGCAGGGTATCAGACTGGGCAGGGTATCAGTGACTAGGCAGGGTATCAGAGACTGGGCAGGGTATCAGTGTCTGGGCAGGGTATCAGAGACTGGGCAGGGTATAACTGACTGGGCAGGGTATCAGTGACTGGGCAGGGTATCAGTGACTGGGCAGGGTATCTGTGACTGGGCAGGGTATCAGAGACTGGGCAGGGTATCAGAGACTGGGCAGGGTATCAGTGACTGGGCAGGGTATTAGAGACTGGGCAGGGTATCAGAGACTGGGCAGGGTATCAGAGACTGGGCAGGGTATCAGAGACTGGGCAGGGTATCTGTGACTGGGCAGGGTATCTGACTGGACAGGGTATCAGAGACTGGGCAGGGTATCAGTGACTGGGCAGGGTATCAGACACTGGGCAGAGTATCACTGACTGGGCAGGGTATCAGAGACTGGGCAGGGTATCAGAGACTGGGCAGGGTATCAGTGACTGGGCAGGGTATCTGCGACTGGGCAGGATATCTGTGACTGGGCAGGGTATCAGAGACCGGGCAGGGTATCTGTGACTGGGCAGGGTATCTGTGACTGGGCAGAGTATCAGAGACTGGGCAGGGTATCAGTGACTGGGCAGGGTATCAGTGACTGGGCAGGGTATCAGTGACTGGGCAGGGTATCAGAGACTGGGCAGGGTATCAGTGACTGGGCAGGGTATCTGCGACTGGGCAGGATATCTGTGACTGGGCAGGGTATCAGAGACTGGGCAGGGTATCTGTGACTGGGCAGAGTATCAGAGACTGGGCAGGGTATCAGTGACTGGGCAGGGTATCAGTGACTGGGCAGGGTATCAGAGACTGGGCAGGGTATCAGAGAATGGGCAGGGTATCAGACACTGGGCAGGGTATCAGACACTGGGCAGGGTATCAGTGACTGGGCAGGGTATCAGAGACTGGGCAGGGTATCACTGGGCAGGGTATCAGTGACTGGGCATGGTATCAGTGACTGGGCAGGGTATCAGAGACTGGGCAGGGTATCAGTGACTGCGCATGGTATCAGTGACTGGGCAGGGTATAACTGACTGGGCAGGGTATCAGAGACTGGGCAGGGTATCAGAGACTGGGCAGGGTATCAGTGACTGCGCATGGTATCAGTGACTGGGCAGGGTATAACTGACTGGGCAGGGTATCAGTGACTGGGCAGGGTATCAGACTGGGCAGGGTATCAGTGACTAGGCAGGGTATCAGAGACTGGGCAGGGTATCAGTGTCTGGGCAGGGTATCAGAGACTGGGCAGGGTATCACTGACTGAGCAGGGTATCAGAGACTGGGCAGGGTATCAGACACTGGGCAGGGTATCAGACACTGGGCAGAGTATCAGTGACTGGGCAGGGTATCAGAGACTGGGCAGGGTATCACTGGGCAGGGTATCAGTGACTGGGCATGGTATCAGTGACTGGGCAGGGTATCAGAGACTGGGCAGGGTATCAGAGACTGGGCAGGGTATCAGTGACTGCGCATGGTATCAGTGACTGGGCAGGGTATAACTGACTGGGCAGGGTATCAGAGACTGGGCAGGGTATCAGTGACTGCGCATGGTATCAGTGACTGGGCAGGGTATAACTGACTGGGCAGGGTATCAGACTGGGCAGGGTATCAGTGACTAGGCAGGGTATCAGAGACTGGGCAGGGTATCAGTGTCTGGGCAGGGTATCAGAGACTGGGCAGGGTATAACTGACTGGGCAGGGTATCAGTGACTGGGCAGGGTATCAGTGACTGGGCAGGGTATCTGTGACTGGGCAGGGTATCAGAGACTGGGCAGGGTATCAGAGACTGGGCAGGGTATCAGTGACTGGGCAGGGTATCAGAGACTGGGCAGGGTATCAGAGACTGGGCAGGGTATCTGTGACTGGGCAGGGTATCTGACTGGACAGGGTATCAGAGACTGGGCAGGGTATCAGTGACTGGGCAGGGTATCAGACACTGGGCAGAGTATCACTGACTGGGCAGGGTATCAGAGACTGGGCAGGGTATCAGAGACTGGGCAGGGTATCAGTGACTGGGCAGGGTATCTGCGACTGGGCAGGATATCTGTGACTGGGCAGGGTATCAGAGACCGGGCAGGGTATCTGTGACTGGGCAGGGTATCTGTGACTGGGCAGAGTATCAGAGACTGGGCAGGGTATCAGTGACTGGGCAGGGTATCAGTGACTGGGCAGGGTATCAGAGACTGGGCAGGGTATCAGTGACTGGGCAGGGTATAACTGACTGGGCAGGGTATCAGTGACTGGGCAGGGTATCTGTGACTGGGCAGGGTATCAGAGACTGGGCAGGGTATCAGAGACTGGGCAGGGTATCAGTGACTGGGCAGGGTATCAGAGACTGGGCAGGGTATCAGAGACTGGGCAGGGTATCTGTGACTGGGCAGGGTATCTGTGACTGGGCAGGGTATCTGACTGGACAGGGTATCAGAGACTGGGCAGGGTATCAGTGACTGGGCAGGGTATCAGACACTGGGCAGAGTATCACTGACTGGGCAGGGTATCAGAGACTGGGCAGGGTATCAGAGACTGGGCAGGGTATCAGTGACTGGGCAGGGTATCTGCGACTGGGCAGGATATCTGTGACTGGGCAGGGTATCAGAGACTGGGCAGGGTATCTGTGACTGGGCAGGGTATCAGAGACTGGGCAGGGTATCAGAGACTGGGCAGGGTATCAGTGACTGGGCAGGGTATCAGACACTGGGCAGGGTATCAGACACTGGGCAGGGTATCAGTGACTGGGCAGGGTATCAGAGACTGGGCAGGGTATCACTGGGCAGGGTATCAGTGATGGGCAGGGTATCAGAGACTGGGCAGGGTATCAGTGACTGGGCAGGGTATAACTGACTGGGCAGGGTATCAGTGACTGGGCAGGGTATCTGTGACTGGGCAGGGTATCAGAGACTGGGCAGGGTATCAGTGACTGGGCAGGGTATCAGTGACTGGGCAGGGTATCAGAGACTGGGCAGGGTATCAGAGACTGGGCAGGGTATCTGTGACTGGGCAGGGTATCTGTGACTGGGCAGGGTATCTGACTGGACAGGGTATCAGAGACTGGGCAGGGTATCAGTGACTGGGCAGGGTATCAGACACTGGGCAGAGTATCACTGACTGGGCAGGGTATCAGAGACTGGGCAGGGTATCAGAGACTGGCCAGGGTATCAGTGACTGGGCAGGGTATCTGCGACTGGGCAGGATATCTGTGACTGGGCAGGGTATCAGAGACTGGGCAGGGTATCTGTGACTGGGCAGAGTATCAGAGACTGGGCAGGGTATCAGTGACTGGGCAGGGTATCAGTGACTGGGCAGGGTATCAGAGACTGGGCAGGGTATCAGAGACTGGGCAGGGTATCAGACACTGGGCAGGGTATCAGACACTGGGCAGGGTATCAGTGACTGGGCAGGGTATCAGAGACTGGGCAGGGTATCACTGGGCAGGGTATCAGTGACTGGGCATGGTATCAGTGACTGGGCAGGGTATCAGAGACTGGGCAGGGTATCAGAGACTGGGCAGGGTATCAGTGACTGCGCATGGTATCAGTGACTGGGCAGGGTATAACTGACTGGGCAGGGTATCAGAGACTGGGCAGGGTATCAGAGACTGGGCAGGGTATCAGTGACTGCGCATGGTATCAGTGACTGGGCAGGGTATAACTGACTGGGCAGGGTATCAGTGACTGGGCAGGGTATCAGACTGGGCAGGGTATCAGTGACTAGGCAGGGTATCAGAGACTGGGCAGGGTATCAGTGTCTGGGCAGGGTATCAGAGACTGGGCAGGGTATCACTGACTGAGCAGGGTATCAGAGACTGGGCAGGGTATCAGACACTGGGCAGGGTATCAGACACTGGGCAGAGTATCAGTGACTGGGCAGGGTATCAGAGACTGGGCAGGGTATCACTGGGCAGGGTATCAGTGACTGGGCATGGTATCAGTGACTGGGCAGGGTATCAGAGACTGGGCAGGGTATCAGTGACTGCGCATGGTATCAGTGACTGGGCAGGGTATAACTGACTGGGCAGGGTATCAGAGACTGGGCAGGGTATCAGTGACTGCGCATGGTATCAGTGACTGGGCAGGGTATAACTGACTGGGCAGGGTATCAGACTGGGCAGGGTATCAGTGACTAGGCAGGGTATCAGAGACTGGGCAGGGTATCAGTGTCTGGGCAGGGTATCAGAGACTGGGCAGGGTATCACTGACTGAGCAGGGTATCAGAGACTGGGCAGGGTATCAGACTGGGCAGGGTATCTGTGACTGGGCAGGGTATCAGAGACTGGGCAGGGTATCTGTGACTAGGCAGGGTATCTGTGACTAGGCAGGGTATCAGAGACTGGGCAGGGTATCAGTAACTGGGCAGGGTATAACTGACTGGGCAGGGTATCAGTGACTGGGCAGGGTATCAGAGACTAGGCAGGATATAACTGACTGGGCAGGGTATCAGTGACTGGGCAGGGTATCTGCGACTGGGCAGGATATCTGTGACTGGGCAGGGTATCAGAGACTGGGCAGGGTATCTGTGACTGGGCAGGGTATAACTGATTGGGCAGGGTGTCAGTGACTGGGCAGGGTATCAGAGACTGGGCAGGGTATCAGTGACTGGGCATGGTATCAGTGACTGGGCAGGGTATCAGAGACTGGGCAGGGTATCAGAGACTGGGCAGGGTATCAGTGACTGCGCATGGTATCAGTGACTGGGCAGGGTATCAGAGACTGGGCAGGGTATCAGAGACTGGGCAGGGTATCAGTGACTGCGCGTGGTATCAGTGACTGGGCAGGGTATAACTGACTGGGCAGGGTATCAGTGACTGGGCAGGGTATCAGACTGGGCAGGGTATCAGTGACTAGGCAGGGTATCAGAGACTGGGCAGGGTATCAGTGTCTGGGCAGGGTATCAGAGACTGGGCAGGGTATCACTGACTGAGCAGGGTATCAGAGACTGGGCAGGGTATCAGACTGGGCAGGGTATCTGTGACTGGGCAGGGTATCAGTGACTGGGCAGGGTATAACTGACTGGGCAGGGTATCAGTGACTGGGCAGGGTATCTGTGACTGGGCAGGGTATCTGTGACTGGGCAGGGTATCAGTGACTGGGCATGGTATCAGTGACTGGGCAGGGTATCAGAGACTGGGCAGGGTATCAGTGACTGCGCATGGTATCAGTGACTGGGCAGGGTATAACTGACTGGGCAGGGTATCAGAGACTGGGCAGGGTATCAGAGACTGGGCAGGGTATCAGTGACTGCGCATGGTATCAGTGACTGGGCAGGGTATAACTGACTGGGCAGGGTATCAGTGACTGGGCAGGGTATCAGACTGGGCAGGGTATCAGTGACTAGGCAGGGTATCAGAGACTGGGCAGGGTATCAGTGTCTGGGCAGGGTATCAGAGACTGGGCAGGGTATCACTGACTGAGCAGGGTATCAGAGACTGGGTAGGGTATCAGACTGGGCAGGGTATCTGTGACTGGGCAGGGTATCAGAGACTGGGCAGGGTATCTGTGACTAGGCAGGGTATCAGAGACTGGGCAGGGTATCAGTGACTGGGCAGGGTATAACTGACTGGGCAGGGTATCAGTGACTGGGCAGGGTATCTGTGACTGGGCAGAGTATCAGAGACTGGGCAGGGTATCAGACTGGGCAGGGTATCAGTGACTGGGCAGGGTATCAGAGACTGGGCAGGGTATCAGTGTCTGGGCAGGGTATCAGAGACTGGGTAGGGTATCACTGACTGGGCAGGGTATCACTGACTGAGCAGGGTATCAGAGACTGGGCAGGGTATCTCTGACTGGGCAGGGTATCTGTGACTGGGCAGGGTATCTGTGACTGGGCAGGGTATCAGAGACTGGGCAGGGTATCTGTGACTAGGCAGGGTATCTGTGACTGGGCAGGGTATCAGTGACTGCGCATGGTATCAGTGACTGGGCAGGGTATAACTGACTGGGCAGGGTATCAGTGATTGGGCAGGGTATCAGACTGGGCAGGGTATCTGTGACTGGGCAGGGTATCTGTGACTAGGCAGGGTATCTGTGACTAGGCAGGGTATCAGAGACTGGGCAGGGTATCAGTGACTGGGCAGGGTATAACTGACTGGGCAGGGTATCAGTGACTGGGCAGGGTATCTGTGACTGGGCAGGGTATCTGTGACTGGGCAGAGTATCAGAGACTGGGCAGGGTATCAGAGACTGGGCAGGTTATCAGTGACTGGGCAGGGTATCAGAGACTGGGCAGGGTATCTGTGACTGGGCAGGGTATCTGACTGGACAGGGTATCAGAGACTGGGCAGGGTATCAGTGACTGGGCAGGGTATCAGACACTGGGCAGAGTATCACTGACTGGGCAGGGTATCAGAGACTGGGCAGGGTATCAGAGACTGGGCAGGGTATCAGTGACTGGGCAGGGTATCAGAGACTAGGCAGGATATAACTGACTGGGCAGGGTATCAGTGACTGGGCAGGGTATCTGTGACTGGGCAGGGTATCAGACTGGGCAGGGTATCAGTGACTGGGCAGGGTGTCAGAGACTGGGCAGGGTATCTGTGACTGGGCAGGGTATCAGAGACTGGGCAGGGTATCATTGACTGAGCAGGGTATCAGAGACTGGGCAGGGTATCAGTGACTGCGCATGGTATCAGTGACTGGGCAGGGTATAACTGACTGGGCAGGGTATCAGTGACTGGGCAGGGTATCAGACTGGGCAGGGTATCAGTGACTGGGCAGGGTATCAGAGACTGGGCAGGGTATCAGTGTCTGGGCAGGGTATCAGAGACTGGGCAGGGTATCACTGACTGAGCAGGGTATCAGAGACTGGGCAGGGTATCAGAGACTGGGCAGGTTATCTGTGACTGGGCAGGGTATCTGTGACTGGGCAGGGTATCAGAGACTGGGCAGGGTATCTGTGACTAGGCAGGGTATCTGTGACTAGGCAGGGTATCAGAGACTGGGCAGGGTATCAGTGACTGGGCAGGGTATAACTGACTGGGCAGGGTATCAGTGACTGGGCAGGGTACTGTGACTGGGCAGGGTATCTGTGACTGGGCAGAGTATCAGAGACTGGGCAGGGTATCAGAGACTGGGCAGGGTATCAGTGACTGGGCAGGGTATCAGAGACTGGGCAGGGTATCAGAGACTGGGCAGGGTATCTGTGACTGGGCAGGGTATCTGACTGGACAGGGTATCAGAGACTGGGCAGGGTATCAGTGACTGGGCAGGGTATCAGACACTGGGCAGAGTATCACTGACTGGGCAGGGTATCAGAGACTGGGCAGGGTATCAGAGACTAGGCAGGATATAACTGACTGGGCAGGGTATCAGTGACTGGGCAGGGTATCTGTGACTACGCAGGGTATCAGAGACCGGGCAGGGTATCAGAGACTGGGCAGGGTATCAGTGACTGGGCAGGGTATCAGACACTGGGCAGGGTATCAGTGACTGGGCAGAGTATCACTGACTGGGCAGGGTATCAGAGACTGGGCAGGGTATCAGAGACTAGGCAGGGTATCAGTGACTGGGCAGGGTATCTGCGACTGGGCAGGGTATCTGCGACTGGGCAGGATATCTGTGACTGGGCAGGGTATCAGAGACTGGGCAGGGTATCAGTGACTGGGCAGGGTATCAGAGACTGGGCAGGGTATCACTGACTGGGCAGGGTATCAGACACTGGGCAGGGTATCAGACACTGGGCAGGGTATCAGTGACTGGGCAGGGTATCAGAGACTGGGCAGGGTATCAGTGACTGGGCAGGGTATCAGACACTGGGCAGGGTATCTGTGACTGGGCAGGGTATCTGTGACTGGGCAGGGTATCTGTGACTGGGCAGGGTATCAGAGACTGGGCAGGGTATCAGTGACTGGGCAGGGTATCAGACACTGGGCAGAGTATCACTGACTGGGCAGGGTATCAGAGACTGGGCAGGGTATCAGAGACTGGGCAGGGTATCTGTGACTGGGCAGGGTATCAGAGACTGGGCAGGGTATCAGTGACTGGGCAGGGTATAACTGACTGGGCAGGGTATCAGTGACTGGGCAGGGTATCTGTGACTGGGCAGGGTATCTGTGACTGGGCAGGGTATCAGAGACTGGGCAGGGTATCAGAGACTGGGCAGGGTATCAGTGACTGGGCAGGGTATCACTGGGCAGGGTATCAGAGACTGGGCAGGGTATCAGAGACTGGGCAGGGTATCACTGGGCAGGGTATCAGTGACTGGGCAGGGCATCAGTGACTGGGCAGGGTATCAGTGACTGGGCAGGGTATCAGTGACTGGGCAGGGTATCAGAGACTGGGCAGGGTATCTGCCACTTCCACGTCCTGCATGCCCACATAATACTCCTTTGTTCTGAATATTCTTTATTGGTTAGAGGTGCCATGTGCTGTTTATTAGGTTTAGTATTTCTCCTGTTGGGTGGTGGTAGATCCCTTGTGTGATCTTAGGCTATTTTTTTCTCATTAGTTTTGCTGAATCTCACTGACATAGGAACACATGTTAAAGTGCACACTTTCATTTACATGCCCAATCTCAAGGTATGCTTACTTGTGTCTTAGCAGCTGACTGGGTGGACACAAAAAGCTCCATCTCTCCATCTTCTCCTCGAGGTACGGCCACTGTGCAGTTTGTCTCCAGATAAAAATGTTCCTGTCCGCCTATGTGTATCTCACCTAGGAATAACAAACCAGAGCACAGGAAAAGCACAGGTAGAACATACCTGAACACAGGTGCTTAGGGAGAACACAAACACATGTGTCTAGGCAGAATATGAACACAGGTGCTTAGGGAGAACATGAGCACAGGTGTCTAGAAAGAACATCAGCACTGGTGTCTAGGCAGAACACAAGCACAGGTGTCTAGATAGAATGTGAACACAGGTGATTAGGGAGAACATGACTGCCAGATTTTTGCTTCAGTAGGAAGCTGCTGTTCAGGACTTTGAGTACCTTGCAGAATGTTGTCAGCTTCTTGAAACCCTTGAGTGAGATCTCCTCTCTCTATTGTGCGTATGGGCTGGTAGAAGGACTCACTGGCAATGGCATCCTGGAAGGAAGGAAGGTAGAAAGTCATATACTGTGTACTGCCAGCATCTTTACCTCAGTTAACATAGATGGAAAAGAGAATATATATATATATATATATATATATATATATATATATATATATATATATATATATATATATATATATATTCAATATATGTATTTGCTTCTACATGTACTTCAAAATGATCATAATTCCAGTTTAAGTAATTTAATCTGTCTTAAGGGTTTTAAGAGATGATAATTTAATCTCTCTTAAGGGGTGCTGTGTGGTTTTTCGACTATCAATTTATTTTGAGACATGGCAAAAATAAATTGAATTGTAAATACATTGTAAAAATGTAGAAACCCTACAAACATGACTTTGTTTATCGACAGCGCGCAAGGCCCTCACACACGGGCGGAGTCACCGCGATTACATCATTTTCGCCGCGCGGACCCTCGCGCCGCGTCAAGTATAAACCAGGCTTAAACCTACCTTTAAATCACTTCTATGGCACTTTCAAGGTCCATTTCAATATTTCTCAGCTGACTCAGGTTCTCTCTAAGCTCGGTTTCTGGAATGGAAAACCCTGAGTTTTCGTTAACTCTGAGTTTACTTACCCGGTTTTTGGCCTGTGTTGAAAAAATCGATTTTCCGATTCAGAAACGATTCGCATATGATAATCGATTCGTACATCCAAAGATCGATTTTTTTGTGAACTTTTACCTCCGCCTCGTCACTGAATTCACGCAGGCGTGCTCGGTCTAACTAACTATAAAACAACATGGCGTCGGACAGTGACGGTAACGACGATAGTCAAATCGGCAATCTAAAAGCAGAAGGACAGTTTATCCAGTGTCAGTGACTATTTACAGTTAGTCCATGTCACTGACAGTTCACCCAGTGTTTTTACAGTTTAAAAAAGTTAAAAATGTTGTTGTAACGTTGAGCGCAATGCGATGGACGAGACAGAATCCTTTGCACTTTCCAAATCGTTACGTTTATTACATTTACCGAAGCGCAGACAGCGCACATAAAACACGTTTACATAGAACATGTGTGACTCAAACAACAAACACAGGACGCTGCGCGAACACACAAACCCCACGTGACGAGACGAGCCACAGGTGAGACGGACTATCACAAGACGCACCCGCACCCACGGAGATCTACAGACGCAGACGAGTAGACGCAGACAACGTTAACACACGCCCAAAAGGGAGGGGTCGGGGACCGTAACATGACAGTTCTGTTCTTATATTCGCACTTTAAAGAAAAATACACGTTTACATTTTATACTTTCAGTTTATTAAGTGTGAGCACTTTTAAAATAAAAATGCATTTGGTAGCAACAGCTTTTGGGTGAATTCTTAATTATTTCAATCATAATAATAATGCACTGGTTAGTGTCCCAGTAGGAGTCCACTGTTGCAGACATAGACATCTCAAAGATGTCCTCTGTTTATTGTCCTGTTTATTACCTTTCTTGAAGGTAGATTTATGATGACCCTTTTCACCAGTCTTCCAGCCATCAGTAACTACCAACTACCAGTAACTATTTGCTGATTAATATCGATATAATACTAGTTTTAACATGTTGCTTCTGTACAGAGTCAGGAAACAGCTCAAATACATTTTTATTAACACTAAACCCCAAATTGGATCGAATCGGATAGAATCGATTAAATCGGATTAAATCTAAATAAATCGATTCTTAATCTTCAGAATCGGAATCGGATCGATTCTTGGAATTTGAATCGATACCCAGCCCTACCCGGTTTCGTCACTAAATCCGCTTTCTGGAATTACCCCCCTGTTCAGTCAGCTATTTGTTGTGAATCGAAATACAGTCACAATTTCAAGCATTTTCAAGTACTTTAGCCTAAATTCCAGCACATTTCAAACCTGGAACACAATGCAACATTAAAATTCATCACGTAAATGTTCCCCCGTTCGCGGAGGTTCGCGCGCTACGTTCATTCGCGAAAGTATAAATTCAGCCTTAATTTGTCACTGATCACCTACCTAACCCTACTGTTTCTCGCACAGCTCACACACACGCACGTACGTCCACACGGAATTAACACAAACGTAGTGATTTTAAAATAAAAGCATCACAGTTGTAATGCACGCACGACATAGATATTTGTTTCATTTATGATTGGCCTCTCGCGGGCCAGACAGGGACGCACAACGGGCCGGATGTGGCCCGCAGGCCGTAGTTCTGCAGTCCCAGGTCTGTAAGTGTTTGTGGCATTAAGACCGCTTCACCCTAAACCAGTGAAGGTTATTGTGAATAGCAATGTTTAATAACAATTAGCAATAGCACTTTTGCGTGAATGGATAATCGACATGTACGACTCAACGGAACTGGATCGGACAAGAACTGAGAAAGACTAACACACGCTTAAGTACACAAATATGGATGCAACCCATAACGTTAACAAGACAAGTAATAGGTGCTACAACAAACACAGATGAACACACACCAATACACACACACACAGAAGTAAACATACATAGAGAAAAAACATGCAGACACAGAGGGAGGGGTCAGGAGCTGCACCGTCACACTATAGAGATTAGCAGTGTAGGACAAGCAGGGTGTTTTGTTTTGAAATATTATTGAGTGAATATCAAGCATATAAATATGTAAATGTAATACTGTAAATACTGAAGTAACAATTTATGTAAAATTCTTTAACAGAAGTATTCAAGAATTTCAAACCACATATGTTGTGGTGACAGTCACACATCTCCAAATGTAATGCAACACCTGAATATGGCTTTCAGACTCATCTGAAATGTGTTTAACATATTTGTGCATAATGGCAAGTATTGGGGTGATCAGTTAGAAGTTGGAAAAAACAGAGGAGACAACTATTATCATGACTACAGCTAGACAGAGAGAATAACAACCTTACTTAACAGGTAAATCCAGGTGTGTGAAACTGCTCACCTGAATGGTGACAATCACAGGCTGCAGATCCTCATAAGAGATGCGTACAGCCTTGGCTGCCCTCTGTGCATGGGCTTGTGTGTCTGCCACTACAGCCCCCACTATGTGACCCACACACGTGACCTAGGAGTGAGGGAAGAGACATCACTACTATAGGCGATTTGTTATTATTTATTTTATTTGTTATCATTTATTATTTGTGTGGAGATTCAATGCACTATTCTTTAAAAATGCACACACATGCTGTGAGTCAGGTCGAATCACCTGAAATTATGTTCCTGAGGATACATAAAAGAACTTTAAAACTGTCACGGTATGGGGGGCCCCCTGCCGGTCGCCCCCATCCACAGCGGCAGTTGTCCTGTTGTTGCGTTGTGTTCGTCCCTCAGGTGGGTGGGTCCTATTATCAATCCCCCACCTGAGGGTTGTTTGTCTGTCTATATATGTCTTGTCTTTGTAGCAGTTGACTGCTGGTTATTACTTCCTTAATTTGGATTGTGTCATGAATTTTTGGTTTGTGCACCTTATTCATTAAATTCTCCTTTTTCCCTGAGATTTGGCATGATCGCTTCCTTTTTATTTCGCACTCCCTGCCTGTCACAAAAACTAATTCTTAGCAACTTTGTTGAGGTCTGGTAATAAGAAATCAGCAATGTCTTTTAATAATTAGAATTAGATTGCATTATTATTACACTGATAGTTGTGTTACAATTAGAAGAACCTGATTCTTGGCTATAACTAAATCACTGACAGTTCACATATCACTGCTCCTTGTTAATTGAAACCCCTCATAAAATATTCAATAATAGATTATCCAGTGTACAGTGCAGGACAATTTGATATGATCCTTCTGTGAGCAAATCAAGTAAGATTCATATGAGAGGATTCACAAGATTAGAGACCCACGCACCATTCAAAGATGACCTCTTTCAGGTATAATTTCTATGTATTCTTTGTCCATTTTGGTTATGACAAAACAGTTTATCTTTGTTTATAGAAACAAACTCTCAAATCAATGTACTGCTGCTGAATTGAAGGCCAGATTAATGCTTCTCCATTACTGATTACACTGTAAAAAATCCAACTTTTGTTTAGTTCTCGAAACTAAAGTAAGAATGTAATTTGAACTAAAAAAAAAAAAAAGTTGGTGAGGTTCACATATCTTAAGTAATTTCAACAAATTCAGCTCCAACGTATTCCTAACTTATTTTCCTTTGTTGATGTAACTTACTATTTTACGTTTCTTGTCCACTGAACTAACTTGTTTAATGAACGCATGCGCACTTCAAGTTAGTAGCGTTTGCTACGGGGTTTCCCGGCTGTGCAGGAGCTTATGCACGTTTGCAACTGCACAAGGTATGGTGTACATCCCAGCCAACATGTCCACATGGGCCCCACATGGGATTTAACTGGGCAGTATGGGTTTTATCTGGGCATGGGCTTAGAGTGGGCTTTTTTAAGGGTTCTATTCGGGCCCCAGTTGAGTTACATTTGTGGGCCCCATTGGGGTTATAAATCCCGGCCCCAGTTGGGTTATAGTTGGGACCCACGTGGGCCTGATTTTTTAAATAGCCTAATATTTTAAAAACGGACTTTTAAATACCATTTACAAAACAGACATTTTTACATAGTACACGATTTTATACCTCAGCTCAAGCAAATGATGGTAGAACTGGATATTTCTCTGGCACACAAATAAATTGCATGTTGATATAGTTTAACTTGTGAAGCAGTTATAATAACTAAATTCATTCAAAATATTAACACCTGCTTCAGATTTATGGAATAAACCATTGCCTCGCCTCCTCTCGTGCGCGCCCGCCCACAACAAAAGACTAATGGTCTCCCGCCTGGCCTGACTGAAAGCGTATTTTTATATCCGTTGGAGATATCATTCACTGAGGTAAGAAATTTACTTTTTATCCGGTTTCTCTAATTTGGTTATCAATGTGTAAAAGAACAAATATACAATGAAAGAAAGAAAAATATCTGAGGATATAATGCCTGACGTTATATTTAATTCAAACCTAGCTACGTTAGCTAGCTAGCTTGATAGCTAAAACAACCGTTAGTGTTGAAAGGTAGAACGCAAGCCGTTCATTTGTTATGGCTAAGAGGAATAATCTGTGGGGGGAAATATAGTGTTTAAAATGTCTATGTTTACACATTTTCGACGTAACCCACCTAGATTTAGTTAATTAATTTTCCTAGATCAGCTAAGACATGAGTGCAAATTTCGATGTTGCTAGGCTAGCTAACCTAAGATAGTGAGTTAAACTAGGGTGACCATATTTTTGTTTGGGAAAACCAGGACACTGTGTGTAAGTTGTCGAACGGGAGGGAGCGAACGTAAGTTGTGGAGCGGGGGGGGGGTGGCGGCGATTGTAAGTTGTCGAGCGGGGGGGGGGGGGGGGGGGGGGGGTTTCTGGTGTGGCGAACGTAAGCTCAACTGATGAGGCTCAGGGATTCCGTGTCATACAGCGCCGTGCTCAGGGTCCTAGTGCCTAGAATTAATGGCCCGATTAATGTAATTTAAAAACCAGGACATTTCCACAGTTTTAAAAAATATCCCGGGACGCCCGGGACAGGACGTGAAATATGGACATGTCCCGGGAAATACGGACGTTTGGTCACCCTAGTTAAACTGTCTTAGCAAACACTAGAACTAAGTGGTCACCTTGGTTAGCTAGCTAGCTAGTTAGGTTTAGAGAATGTTTGCTTAACGTTTTGGTAGAAAAGATAATTGTCCTGCTAGTTATTAATTAAGTGATAAACCTTTACAGTAAGTCATGTCCTGAACAGAACAGGCATTAAATATACCAAATACAAATGACTGCATTTCTAAGGTAGAGCTGTGTAGTATTAATCCCAGTATGAGGGGAAAAACAAATGATCGTAGTCCTAACCTACCATAGAAAACCTTGTGTATAGCAGAAAAGAGTATTGTCTTATGGATAAACAGCTACTAATCATTCTTGTAATGGGTCCAAGTTAGATAGCGGTTTTCTCGTTTTGGTGCTCTGTAAAGTAACATGTGGTGGTTGTTTTTGCCTCAGTTTATTCTATCTGAATTTTAAATTTTGTTTTGTAGGTGCCCTAAAACAAAATGCTTATCTTCAGAATTAACTAAAGAAGATGTTGAGAGAGCTGTCTCAAAGTGGTTTACCAATGCTCGTGACCATGATGGAAACTGTGCACTGAGAGCGCAGAGAGACTTTCAAAAAAGCAATGCAGAACAGATGTAAGTAATCAATAGTGAGTTACACGTTTGTGATAATGTGACTATGAAGGCATGTGAAAATCATTGTCATTTTTACTTTCCAAAACCCTGACAGCTCCTATATTGGAGTTTTTAAATGTTTTATGTACACCTAACTTGTAAACACATCACTTGGCATTTGTAAAATCTCCCCCAAGAGGTGATTAAAGTGTTAGATATCAGTGTCTTTGGAAATTTTGAGTAATTGCAGCAGCCCAAATTAATGAATTGTATAGTATATTTGAAGGAGTACTGGTCAGGATTTTATTATCCTGTGCAAACTAGAAGCTGGCAAGAGCCTTCATAGAGTTCTGTACAGTGTATTATGGTCAGGACCCAGGTGGTGCAGAAAATGCATGCCCATTAAACAGGCCTAGTGAGCTAATTCAATAGTACAAACAGGATTTTTATGCTTTACCATGTTTTAGATTCACAGAGAAGGATGTTTATCATTGATAAAAGTGGTTTAGATAATCTGCAGTGTTACTGTTGTGTGCTTTAATTAATACTGTTGTCTGTCTCTCCCTCCCCTCTTCTCTCTCTCTCTCTCTCTCTCTACACGATGTGAAACTACACAACTCAGCAACACACAGTAAAGGATTCTAAAGACTCTTAACAAATGTTTTATGGACATTTATGGTTAAAATTGTTAATGAGTTGTCGTTTTCAATAAAACATTTTTATTAGGATTGATCAAGCATTTGTCGTCATTTAAATGTAAGTATTATTATAAACAGCTCATCTCTGATTGAAATTACTTATGATAATACAGTCTTTAGTGCTGTGCTCTTATACAACAGTTTTGCAAAGTAAGAAAAGCAACTGAATATTGCATTAGGTATGTACAGCAGAGACGTCACCTGAAGCCCTCCATGACTCCATAGGGACCCACATTGGATGACACAAGTTAGCATTATAGTAATTGTGCTCCAAATGTGTGATGCAAGCTGACATTCTAGTGAGTGATGGGCTGATATTTGAGCCCCCTTTGCATAACCCATATGGGCCCTATAAAGATTTGCCCATGGGCCCCTAATGGGGCTGAAGCGGGTGTCTGCAGTTAACCATAAGGGCCCTACTTGTTGCCCACACTGGCCCCATCATTATCACACACAAACAAGGGGCCCATGTAGGGCCAGTGAATCATTGCTCATACGGGGCCCACCTGAGGCCCACATTGACCCCAATATTGGCCCACATGGGCTAACACACATGGGGCCCATGTAGGGCCAGTGAATCATTGCTCATACGGGGCCCACCTGAGGCCCACATTGACCCCAATATTGGCCCACATGGGCTAACACACATGGGGCCCATGTGGAGCCGATGGACAAATCTTTATGGGCCTCAGCTGGGTTGCCCAAAAAGGGCCCATGTGCCAGCCCATTTCAAACCCATGTGGGGCCCGCATGGACATGTTGACTGGGATTTTCAGTAGTAAGTCATGTTGCAGATAAATCTACTTTATTTTCACATTTCTCAAGATTGTATACTTAAAGGTTCAAAGTAATTCTTGAGGTTAAAATCAAATGTTTCAATATAATAAGTAGTGGTGGGCCGTTAACGGCGGT
The DNA here is from genome assembly GCF_052324685.1 of Brachyhypopomus gauderio. Classification (NCBI taxonomy): domain Eukaryota; kingdom Metazoa; phylum Chordata; class Actinopteri; order Gymnotiformes; family Hypopomidae; genus Brachyhypopomus; species Brachyhypopomus gauderio. Next base: position 2,436,791 of record NW_027506879.1, on the reverse strand, counting down.
CGTTAATTTGATACTCTTATCGGGCGATATAAAAATTATCGCCGTTAATCTATTTTAAAGTTCGGTTGGGAACTGGGTCAAAATGGGTAAACAAACTATGATGACTTTCAACTTGATAGTTTAGCTCGGCTGTATTCCTAACCAAATTGCACAGTAGGGGCGAGAACGAGTTTTTAAACCTGTGAATTACAAATCGTACGTGTTTTTACATGGATGCAGCCACGAAGTCGCCAGGTTTGCTTAATGGAAAATTCATTTTTATGAACGTAAAGTGTTACCGGAGCGGAGCTCGGAGCGGTCGTTTTCTGCATGGTCCTAGCGCTAGATTCGTCGCTATAAATATTTCTTTTTAACTGTTAAAACTACAGAGGACCAAAACTGACTTTTGAAAATTACGTCCGTGAGGTTAAATGTACTAAATGTTGGCTTACATTTCAAATATCATGTTTAGCAGAATAAACATGTTATTTAATGTACAGTATGTAGGCTTACAAATTCATGTTTAACTGAATAAACCCTTGAACACGAGTAGCCTACATTTTATTGAGCATGTTTTTTTTTCTTCAAGTATCAAAGTAGAACAGCTTCATCAAGCAAACATTGATGCATTTTGGAAACAGGAGATGAGCCCCTGGTCTAATGCACCCTCTGTATTAAGCCCTGTCTCAAAAACTGACTTTTATTCATTACTTGAGTAGCACGCATATGAGCCATTTTAATATAGATTAATCTAGATTTAGATTTCAGTGAGATTAATCTAGATTTAAAAAATTAATCTATGCCCACCCCTAATAATAAGCCAAATGACACTTATATATGACTATATGCCCAGCTGTCTTGTATAAACAGGTATAGAAAATGTTATTTTCAAATAAGTCACTTTCAACAAAGTTTTAATGTGTGTTAATAGTCTCGTTTCCACTAAAGGCCAATGCAGTTAAGGTGTAGCAGTGTTAGCATAGTTCTAAATGTATGCAGACATTCTTACATTAGCCTGGTAGTGTATAAGTAAAGGACATTATTGTCAAACAATCATTTCGAGATGTTATAAACGTCCTAATTCTGAAGTAGCAACAAAGCAAATGGAGAAATAAACCATAGACGGTCTAACGGGTCCTCACATTTGCGACTTTAGCTAGCAGGCTAGCTAGCAACCACCGGCAATGGAAAAGAGCCCTCCTGCCCCGTGCCACTTAAACACATATAATGAATTCTGAGTGAACATTCTTCACTTTAGACTTTAGTGTCCTGCTGTGTATATGAACGTTTCTGTGACACTGTAATATGTAAATATTTAAGCAGTCATTGATATATTTAATAATATTTTATTTAATATATATTTAATAATAATTTAATATTGTATGTCTGTCTATGGTTATTTGTGCTTCTTGGCAAACATCTAACTTGCAAAACACTTGGTAATGACATTGACTCCGGTAGATAGTAGTAGTCTGACTCTATGGTGTCTTGAATTCTGTCCTATTGTAACGTATTGAACAGGCAGAGAGGGATCCAAATGCGGAAGAACACCACTTTTATTGAAATGAGACGCTGGTACAAACACAGGCAGGTGAATCACGAGTACTAGGATCAGTAGTAACAGCGTTTTCTTGGCGTGGTCAGGACGGTCCAGGGTCATACCGGGGGAGCAGAAGTCAGGAGGTACAGAGGGACTAGGCAGGAGACAAGGTTGGGGACGTAAGCGAGGGTCAGGACACAGGAGAGCAGACAGGATATAGAAAGGCTTGGTAGGCGGCATGAGTCGGCAATACTTCACAACTGAGATGTGCTGGTGAAGTGCTTAAGTAAGGCTGGAGGGGGCGTGGTAATGAGGGGCAGGTGAGGTTGATTAAGAAAGATCAGGTGGCATTCCTGACACCTATCTATACTATTACCTAGGATGAATTCTGTGATCGGATGCAAAGCACTTTTGTAAGTCGCTCTGGATAAGAGCGTCTGCGAAATTCCGTAAATGTTAATAGATGCTGCTTTTATGTAATGTTGTAATTAAATGTGATATTTTGTAATAATCTTTAATAAATGTTTTATTAATGTTCATCTTGTTGGATTGTGTTCTTTATTGCTATAAAATACTATATTGCCTTTGTCTTAAAATATTAAGTTGACTGGACTAATTTTTATAAGTTGTGATAGTTTTTGTTCTCCCAACTAGCACTGCTTTGTCCTGTAATTAATTCTATGGACAAAATATTTTAAGTTAAGTGAACTCGTAATATAACTTTATATTTTGAGTTGGGCAGACTTTTGAGTGAAAAGTTCAATTTACTCAAAAAATCACTTGTAATAAGTTGACAATTTTTTTTAGTTTGCTGAACTTTTTTTTTTTTACAGTGTAGGAATGTTAGAAAACCTTTTACATTATGCTGGTCACCTTGTCCTCAGCAAGAACAGTCTCGTCATAGACAGCAGGACCCGTCTTGTTGCTCCCAGGGATGTCCTGGTCACACACAAATGTAACCACTCCTGGAACTGCCATAGCATCCGAGGTGTCTATAGATCTACCAACACATGTCACACACACACACACACACACACACACACACACACACACACACACACACACACACACAATGTGTATGTCAGAAACACAAATGAAGAACAGATATGTCACACACACAGGAGCTGGCCTTGACCTCTTAGTGAAAGGAACTCTCAATGCTTCAGCATACCAAGAAATTTTTGGATAATTCCATGTTCCCAACTTTGTGGGAACAGTTTGGAGCTGGCTCCTTCCTCTTCCAACATGACATGCAAGGTTCATAAAAACATGGATGGCAGAGTCTGGTGTGGATGAACTTGACTGGCCTGCACAGAGGCCTGACCTCAACCTGATAGAACACCTTTGGGATGAATTAGAGTGGAGACCGAGAGTCCTTCTCCTCCAACATCAGTATGTGACCTCAAAAATGCACCTTTGGACGAATGGTCAAAATCCCCATGAACATACTCCTAAACCTTGTGGACAGCCTTCTCAGTTGAGTTGAAGCTGTTCTAGCTGCAAAGGGTGAACCAACATCATACTGAACACGGACGTAGTTTTGAGGGGGGACGGGGGGGACATGTCCCCCCCACTTTTCCAAAAGCCGGTTTTGGTCCCCCCCAGTTTTTACAGTTAAAACCAAATATTTAAGTAGTGACGAAGTCATGTCCCCCCCACTTTTTAACGGTAAAAAAACCAATATTCAAATAGCGACAAATCTAGCACTAGGATCATGCAGCACCCCCCCCCCCCCCCCCCCCCCCGCTTAACAGTTCGCCACCCCAGGTTGTGTCCCCCCCACTTATGAAATCAAAACTACGTCCATGATACTGAACACTATGAATTAAGAATGGGATGTTACTTAAACTCATATGTGAGTCAAGGAAGGTAAGCGAATACTTTTGGCAATATAGTCATAATCCCTAAGAACATATATGTTACGTTTGGTATTCTTTAACATCTCAGATTAAAGCCTTTTTCTGTTTTATTCTCTTGACCAAATATGTGACTGCACTTTTCTTTTAGACACCCTGAGCCGGCACAGCTAATCCTCACAAAGACTCTGCCAGATGCTCATTAGTGCAGCATTTTACTAGTTCGGTTATTTGCTGCTCACTTAATGTAAGCGTGAGGTTTACTGCTTGTGACCAAAGCCAAATAGAGCTCATTCTCATAGCAAGGGATGTCGTCACAGTAGACTGCTTCTCCTGTGGCCTGCTTCATCGCGGACAGATGCATGATGGGGCGGCCAATCATATCGTCCACTTTCTGACCCGAAGGCACCGCCTATAAAAGTAGATAGTTCTTTATGTGGCAGGGATGTACATTTACTTTACCTTTTTACTTTTTATGTTATTTTAATATTTTTATCTTTAAATTCTTTTAACATTTTCTTTTTGTCTTATCTCCTTTAATGTTTCTTTTTATTTATACTGTAAAGCACTTTGAGTTGCATGTATGTATGAAAGGTGTTATACAAATAAAGACTATTATCATCTCCCAGGACCATGTGATAACATGTAGTGTGCAACACGCCTGCATACCTGAAACAGCTGGATACTGGTTGGTGAGTCCATATGGGAAAGATCTATAGCACTTGCATAATCAGCTCTGACATCCTCAGCAGACAGATCCTGAGGAAACACTCAGTCAGCTGTGTTCACAACAATTTCTATGCAGAACCATTTTTTTTATCATCAAAACCATCACACCACCTCTAAGTTCTTTGATGTAATCAGTCTTGTTAAATTTCAAATGTAATCGAATATTATACATTTTCATTTGTTTCACAAAGACTCTAGTTTTAACTGAGTCATGATTTAATCAAACATAATTAGTTATATTAGTTATTTTCTCTGGCTAGTATTCTGTAGGTAATTGGTATGTTGATGGTCTAACCTCCTGTGCCAGTTTGTGCTGTACAGTGAGGAAGAATTTGAAGAACAGGCTGACGGTGAGCGTGCGTCTATATGCCACCATGCCCCCCGGCGCACAGGGAGACAGTGTCATCTCCTCAGCTAAGAAGGAGCAGGCGTCCTGCATCAGTGTGTCATCCCACTGCCTGCAACCGAGCACAGAACTGATTAAAGTAGGTGCTTCACAGGTATAACCTTAGCTCTCAGGAGCATATGCAATACCTGGGAGATTTAGGCAGCATTTCACAAGCACAACCTCTACAAACCTGTATAAGTGTGCGTCTGTGTGTGTGCGCGTCTGTAACGTTTGCGACGGGCAGGGATGACGCAAGCGCAGGATTTAACTAATTTATTCAAACGCCAACAAATAATACTTATAATATACAGAACATGGGAAGAGAACCAGGAATGAGAGAAGCAAAACAGAAAGAAACAACAATCGCAAACCAGACAATACTTAACAAGAACCAACAATACAATAAATAAATAACGGAAAACGAAAACAGCGCACACACACGTAACTAGGGGCTACTGAACCAAGGGCACGAGCAGGCTACAATGTAAAACATACTAAACGACTTCAAAGAACAGCGGAGAAACTATGTGGAGAAACCAAACACAACCAAGACAGGAACATTAACTACACAAGTGACAAAGGAAACACAGAGCTCTAACACAGAGAAATAAATGAGCTAAAAGACACGGAAGACATACCACTAAGGGACGAAGAAACCAGAGAATGCAAAGCACACAGAACAGGGAAGAAGCAGCGGGGAGTGCGAGGCGAGCAAGGAGCAAGTCCATAAATGTCCTTCTGTAAGAGAGCCTCTGTTTTTTATGTATTAAACAATAGCGGCCACAGCTACTAACATTCTAAATTCACTAAATTCTACACTGAAAATACAAAAAACTGCAGGATCTGAAATACCGTCCCACGAGCCGTCTGCTTGTGGCTGAGGCGAGGACGGTGGTGGGACCCATCCCTCCGTAACTCAGATGCATGTCCTGCACAATGTTGGAACCCTCTAAGAAGACAACATTCATCCCACAGGTGACAATGGCAATGTCGTCTTCTTTGCGAGATGACTGTTTAAAGGCTGAAAAATACTGTCCCTAGAAAAAGTCCCAGAGACGCAATTTCAGTCCGACACCACTTAATGTCTATACAACTTTAGACAGCACATGCCATCCAAATGTCTTTTTAAAATTTTAGATCATTCTAACTTATCACAAGCTTTTCATTGATTTGAATCACAATTACATTATTTTGCAGGCCATAAATCAAAACATGTTCTAAATTGCACCTTTTTTGTGTATGGAATCTCAATGCACAACAGAATCTCTTCTGGTTTCAAAGCAGTTTTCCTGTAGTCTATGAAGAATTTGTCGTCCATAGGAAGTACACGTATCCCCTCTTCAAATATAAGATACAAAGAGTTTACTATACATACAGTTTCAGCAGTGTTATACTTCACATCAGCTGTAAGGCAAAATAAATGCAAATGTAAACAGACGTACAGACATGTCACCTCAACAACATCAACGGTTTTTAACGGCGGTTATGTTGCAATATCATTGTTCATTTTATTACATATTGCTTTATTGATCCTATACACTATCAATTAGGGCACACATACAATAAGAAAAAGAGAAGCAATTTATCCAGACATAATAAGACGTGAGATGTCAAAACACAATTTTCCTGACAAAAAATAAAATCAGAATTACACTATATTTTGGTCAAATGCACAATCAAGTGTAAAATATTATTTAATTTTCTACTTCTGTCAGTATCATCTGTATATATTCTGAAAGGCCTTGTCAAAACAGAGACACCAGCAACCTTTCATCCTACATTTGAAAAAAAAATATTTATTTTACCTTTGGACATCAGAGTTAGCTTACAGCCAGCCGCCATGAACACGGGGTTAAGGTCTGAGATCGGACTCGCTGTCATAATATTACCACCAATAGCCTGACAATCCACACATGTCATTTAGCCCACAAAACACCGCAAAGCAACACACAGATGTAGACACATGCATGCACACAACAAATGTATTTGAACTTCACTATACTGATATCTTAAATGCCTAATTTCTGTACATTATGTTTTTTGAAAAAGAAGGCATACTAGGTGCAGAACATCTGAGCATAAGATCACTGTGTACTGGAGTTAAGATCTGAGCATAAGATCACTGTGTACTGGAGTTAAGATCTGAGCATAAGATCACTGTGTACTGGAGTTAAGATCTGAGCATAAGATCACTGTGTACTGGAGTTAAGATCTGAGCATAAGATCACTGTGTACTGCAGTTAAGATCTGAGCATAAGATCACTGTGTACTGGAGTTAAGATCTGAGCATAAGATCACTGTGTACTGGAGTTAAGATCTGAGCATAAGATCACTGTGTACTGCAGTTAAGATCTGAGCATAAGATCATTGTGTACTGGAGTTAAGATCTGAGCACTAAGCAGAGACAAAACGTACTGCCACGTTTCGGATTTGTTGTCCTGCAAACCAGCGAAGCTGTTGTAGAACCGCCTGAAAGACTTCGGTCTGGTAGCTGGGCAGCTCGTCCACCGCTGTGTGCAACACATCCCCCAGCAGAGTCAGTGTGACACACGCTCCAAACACAATACCTGAGGTGCACAGGAAACTCACTGTACTGTGGATGCCTGTTCACTACAACACAGTTTTACAGTGGAGTATTACCAGAATACAAGTACAAAAATGCATAAAATAAGAATGTACTGTATAAGATGGATTCTGTTAATGCCGGAGCACATGGACAAACTCAAGGTGGAATTGAACACAGATGTTTTGGTTTGGTTCCTTACAGTGTGCCTTTATCAGGGGAAGTATTGCTAGCATGGGATTACTTCATGAACGCAGTGGGACCCAGACATATTGTCAGGGCTGGCTCGGATGCTACACCTTCTACCTCCACAAGGGGCACCTGAGTCAGTCCTAGACTGAATCAACACAATCAGTAATGATCCGTCTCACCTTTTGCCATGGCTTCTTAAGGAAGCTTGTGGAGACGGATCATTGCTTCTCTGCCGTTGTGTTGTGAGGTGTCTCGTCACCTTCCTCGCTCTTGTATCTCCTGTCACTTTACTATCTCCTGCACCGCTACCTGGCCTCAAGTTTTCCTCCATCTGTTATTCATTTATTTTGGGGAGGTTTTGTTTTGTTGCGGTGTTTTTGCCTGTAGCCAGATTCTTCCCCTGGTGTTCTTGCTTTCGTTTTTACGCGACAAGTTTAAGCGTCTTTTTAGTTGCCTTTGTTATTTTTCTCCTTCTCGCTACGGGTGAGTTTTGCTTTTCATGCGTTGAGTTTTCTGCATCGTTTTTGTTTTCTCCCGAGTGTCTACGGTTGAGTTTCAGTTCACGCGTTGAGTCTTCCGCATCGTATTTGTTTCTACTTTTTACCGAGTGTTCACGGTTTAGTTTCATTTTGCGCGTTGAGTTTTCCACGTCATTGTGTGTGCGTGCGTGCGGTGTTTTAATCTCGCACTCACTACTTGCATCACGGCTTATTGTGCCAGACCGAGCCGGCACTTGGGTCCGTCTCTCAGTTTATTATCGCGGTGGTTAAGTCACTATACCCACCGCGTTACACACATAATTACCATTTTCAGTGTACTGGATGCTGTTGAGTTCCGGTATGTAGGCTGGTGCCAAGATCACTGGGTAAAGTAGGTTCTTAAATTTCATCTCTATGCCTTACAAGAAAAAGGACAAGAAAGTGTTGCATTCATTCCAGGGCCTGGTTCTCATTTGATATTTAGTCAAATCTGTTCATATTCCTCAATTGATTTACCATTGCTGGACATAATTCTTTGTATAATTTTAGGACACTGCCCTTTTTGGTGAGAGCCTTACCCACTTCAGTGTTCCCAACCACCAGCTTGGCTGCTGGATTCTCCGCCTTTAGCTGCAGGAGATTGGCCAGTGAGCTGGGCTGAATCCACTGTACTCGCTCCCCAATGAACCGCAACTCCCTTACCGGCTGTTTACTGAGACTCTACACAACATCATCACAGCTTAAGTACAGTTGGCTGTTTGTAGACATGCAGTAAAAAAATGATCAACATGTTTCTCCAGTTTGTTTAATATTTAAACAACAAAAACAATGAATAGGCCTATAGCTGAACTAAACTGATGCGGATTGAGATGAGAATGTACCATCAGTTCAGGGGGGAAAATAATCTCTTGTGTTGGGTCCAATGGCATAAATTCTGAAGGATTAAATAGTTGTTGAACTGAATTAGTTGAATCCCCCTAAAAAACAGAATTTATATGTAAAACTGATTAAAAAAAACTGTAAAGGAACAGAGGACAAAGTAAGTAAACACATTACAGACAGGTCTGTGCTACGTGGGTCACAAGTAAGGGTTGTGTACTACAGTGCTCTACAGCAATGTGGCCAACATAGCAAGAACCAGTTTGCCAAGCACCTGCGATGACACAGAAAATGGATGCCTTGATTATTAAGGCATGATAACTGAAAAGTTGGGCAGTGTTTCAGTTCTGCTTACACTCTGTGTCTCTTCTTTCTGTACAGAGATCACATGGCAGACTCCAGCCTCTCCGCGGAGACAGCACCCTTTCTGCTGCTGATAGAAAATGGAAGATCAGCAGTTCAAATTTTCTTCCACGGGTTGTTGCATCTACTACCTTCTCATGTGCCAAGTCTGACTTAATTCATATAAATGTGTAAAACCTGATGAAACTGATGTAAATATCTCTACATTTTTGAAAACCTACATAAATCTATATATTATATTATTTATTTACTATATTTTATGATATCTAAATCTATTTAGACATAAAAAATGAAGTAGCTACAGTAATCCTTCATTTATCGCGGCAGATTCCAGAACCACCCGCGTAACCAAAAGTCCGTGAAGTAGAAACGGGATATTTAAGTATTTATACACCATAGGCTTTATAAACCCTCTTCACACTTTTACTCTACATAAACCATGGGTTAAAGTTCTCCGTCACTCCGAAATATGATCTCACTGGTGCTCATCAGCGCTGGATGTATATATGTATATAATCGAGGGTCCGATAAACATTTATGTACATTTATTGCTCAGGTGTTGCATTTTGTTGCTTCATAGATTCTCTCTTCTGTCCTTACACAGGCTGTTTAGATAAATATACTTTATAAATGTGTTTATTGTGTAGAATTAGGCAAGAGGCCTTGTCCCAACTACACCACATTGTCAGTAATTTACATTTACATTTATGGCACTTGGCAGACGCCCTTATCCAGAGCGACTTACATTTTTATCTCATTTTTATAAAAGTGAGCAATTGAGGGTTAAGGGTCTTGCTCAGGGGCATCTCATTCATGGCCTTATGTCTGGGAATCGAACCCACGACCCTCCAGTCACAAGACCAGTTCCCTAACTGCCAGGCCATGATAATTACTGGCATTGTCTTTTGTCTTGAAAAATTTTCAGTCAAATGAAAATTTCTTGCTTTAACCCATGACATAAACCTTTCCCATTCTCTTAACACAGAGCATTTGTTAAATTCACTCAAGGAGGCCGGAACACTGGCCTTCAGGCCCGTGGCTATATTACCTTTGTGAAGGTCTTGTAGCCCTCCAATATGGGTCTGTATCCCGTGCAGCGACACAGATTACCTGAAGGACCACCATTAAAAATGCTTTGGTGCATTCATGCCACAATAAGGAAAACAGTTGTGTCATGGGTCTCCTCATACCCTGGAAGGCCTCCTCAATGTCCCGCATCGTAGGTTGTGCGTTGTTCCTCAGCAGGGCATACATGGACATGACAATTCCTGGAGTACAGAACCCACACTGTGATCCATGTGCCTTAGCGATCCGCTCCTGCACAATATATCTTATATGAGAAATGCCACAGATATCTTGAAAGGTGCTGATTATTCAAAATATGTGCAAATGTAAGAATAATACAGTGCAAGCAGTATGCATGTACATACAATGAAGATTTGTGGAAAAAGACCTGCAAAGTGGAAATACCTGCACAGGATGGAGCTTTCGGGCCACGCTGCCGATGCCTTCCACTGTAGTGACGGCACAGAGATGCAGAGAGCATACAGGTGCCAGACAAGCATTGAGAGCCTTGTGACTGAGACAGAATCATTAAGGACATCACAACAGAAATAACATGAAAACTCTCCATGCTACACTGTTCAGTTTTGTGTATATTCCAGGAACAACATCCGAGCAGTTGTCTGATTAGGTCCTACTCACACAAGTTACTAAATGTCATTCACAGAGTTGATTTTTCTAATTATGATTCTATTTTTGCAAACAATGATTCTGTTTTGCAAACACTGCAAAATAAAACACTACATTGTAAACCATGGCCCACGTCCATCAAGCCTGTCGGTGCTCAGTCAGGTTGTGTTGAAACCAGATACACAATGATTTTCCGATCAGAGTCGAACTTGGACACCATCACAGTGCAGGCACCACATCCACCCTCGGCACAGCCCAGTTTAGCTCCTGTTAAACACACTGATACTGTCATTAAGGAAAACCTGAGGTTTTTAAGGTTTCTGTAAGAAACCTATGGTATCTTACAGACCATGCTCATTAAACACACTCATATTTAACACTGGGGGCCAGTTTCTGTGGTCCCGTCTATGGAAACATTAGGTTCCAATTCAAACAAAGGGGAATTTGGGTTTAGACAATCAACTGGGTTGATGGCAGTAATGTTTCAAGTCCAAGTACATTAAACGTACATGTACATATTACAATAAATTTATACTACAAGAAACTAGCAAAGAACAATCACGTCATATCGTATATTACAGTACGTATTGTGTTGAATATTATGGAGACCGTCAGCAGGTTATTATGAGGCGTAACGTGCTTGGCTGGTTAAAGCTCGGTGGATACGCTTCTTCCTTAGGTAGGTCAGCAGCGGCAGTTCGGGCTCTGCGTTTTTTTCTACGATCTGCAAAAAATCATGAAAGAAATAAGCTGTTGATGATCGCCAATATTATCCTAATATTTAAATCTTAAATTTCGGGTATTATAAAAAAGACACTAAAATTCCCCTTAAGCAGAAATTTACCTTTTTGCCATTCACGAAGAGAATCAAATCATCTTGATATGTTTTGTTTATTTCTTCCATAATGACAAGCTCAATACTCCAAGGTTGCTTATGGAAAACTAAAAGTGCTGCACCACGTGTGTGATAAGACGGTCTCTGGATCAGACGGAGCGAGTAACGAGTCCGTGCAGAACAACTGCGCCTTTTACAACCGTGGGGGCGTTTTTCACTCAGATAATGTCAACGCCTTTCCACCACCTAGGGTAGACCAGACACTTCCAAATGAACGGAAGCGCGCTCATTTTATTTCGTATGCTTTTAACAAGAGCAGTTAGCAAGTTTATTAACATTAGCTCTGTTAAATGATCATCAGAGTATTGAAGCCTGTGCAAAATATCCGTAAAGCTAAGTTTACGTAAGTTTAGAGCCTTATCAAGACGAATTCATCGTTTACTCAATATGATCTTGCAGCTGTTCAAGGCTAGCTTAGTTAATATTAAACACTGTCGTTCACGCAGAATTTGGTAACTGATTTACAGTAACGGACAACTGAAGGAATTAAAGGACTTTAACATAGTCGAACTAAAGGTAGAACTAGCTATATTTTGTCTGACCTGTAACGTTTGTAATTTGGAATATGCACACACCTTTAGCAAATTACTGCCATAAGTCCAATAATTTTAGTAACACAAATAAAATAATAAAGTAATTAACAATTTGTTAATTAAAATTATTAACAAAATAATGTCAAATATCAGAACAAATACAGCTGTTGAGATCATACAAATGGTAAACTTTAATCTCTACCAACTTAATTTAAAGTAAAATTAAATTTTAAAAACTAACAGTGATGAAATTCTGATGTCACACCTTTTATGTGTGTGCAGCTTTCTTTAGATGTGTTCAGCAAAATACTAGTTGTCACCAAGGATTGGAGATCTGCCCTTCTGTGTGTTTGATCAGTATCTGGTCTGATCTGTCTGCTCCACCTCATGCCATGTTCTGACGTAATTAGCTGGTGCAGGTGTAGTCGCTGATGATGGGAACTTGACACACTGGGGAAGGATACCTGCATGTCCAGGGTGGCTTTGTAGAATTGTGGTTGTTTGTGTTTGTTGTTTAAACCTTTCTAGGATTAACATTTATAACCATAATGCACACGTTCCAGTTCAAAGGTGAGTTTGCGTTACATAAGTGCATTGGTTCAGCACAGGGACTTTACAGTTGTTCGATGCCATAATAATGAATATTAGAGACAGAAATGTCTGGGCTATTTGTACAGTGTTTTAAATTGTGTTCTCTAGAGGGTGGTAGGGTCACTTACATCAGTGCAATAACTTGTGCTGCCTCCTCTCATCCTGAACATCACAACTTCTTCTGGTGAACCACACTGAACATAAGGCAGCACTCCCACAGTATTAAAGTGCAGTGAAGTGCACAGTACAGCACACTTAAATGAGCCAAACCAATATCTCTTACTGCTGTTCCTCCAGCATATAAATATTATAATTGCTTCTATACCTGTATGTATAAAGCAAATTAGAAAGCAAGACACTTACATATGAGTGAAATGCCTGTGCAAGATGATATTTTGACCAGAAGTAAAATGAAGTAATGAATTCTAGTCTAAGTGAAAATTTACATGCGTATTCCACTGATGGTCCGCTCTCCTCTATCTAGAGGCTTCCCCAGTGTTGTCTACACCCAGCCTGCCTCCCTGTCCAGGTTACATCCATTTGACTGGAACTGCCTCACATTTATTTATACTGTAAAGCACCTTGAGTTACATGTATGTATGAAAGGTGCTATACAAATAAAGATTGTTATTATTATTATTATTATTATTATATTATTTTGGTGTGTGGTGGTGGATTGTAGCACAATGTAAATGTAATTTTTACTGCACTTTAAGTATTTTGGAGTTTTGTGTGTGAGTGTTTGCATCTTTACTCAAGTGTTTCGATTTTGGACAACATGTTTTTGGCTTGTATGAGTAAAAATATGTCAAAATAAAAGTCCAAAGCATCACACCAATCAGAATTCAGTATGCAATTTGTTTTGATCTTGCTTTGACCTCTTAGAAAGAGCTTGGTTCTACCTAATGGTAACTGTTTGCCTTCAGTGCTTTGTACTTATGATGGTATTAACAGACATCAGTGTCAACTGACTGACTAATGGCATTCTGTTACAGTAAAAGATCCTCTTCAAACAAAAGACCAGGCTGGGGTTCCCAGTTCCATAGACACACTGGATGTGTCTACAATATTGTTCATGTTCAGTAAAAGAAAATATTTTACTTACAGTTTGATCATTTCTTTGGAGAATACATGGAAATCACAGAAAGCCAAATAATATGAAAAAGCCAGTATGCCAAAGAGCTCATGTGTTAGAGTGTGTTAGTAGCATAGAGTTACTATAGACATGTTCATAACCCCTGTGCAAATGGTCGCGGCGGTGATGTTGCCACTATATTTTCTTTTAGAAAAAAACTTTCAAGAAATTCTTGATTCAATGGGTATCACTTAGAATATGATGGGTCCTACACATGATTGTAGTCATAATTTAGACTTGGTCTTAACGTTTAGTCTTAACATATCCAGTTTAGCAGTACTTCCTCAAAGTGAGGCCATTTCTGACCACTGCCTCATAACCAGAGGTGGAAAGAGTACTGAAAATTTGTAATTGAGTAAAAGTATCATTACTTTGCCTAAAATCTACTCAGAGTAAAAGTAAAATTACCCATCTCAAAATTTACTCGAGTAAAAGTACAAAATTACTTCATTTAAAATGTAATTTGAGTAAAAGTTACTTAGTTACTTTCAGTTATTTAATGCATGGATGAATCATGAACCAAATTCAGCACAAGCTGTTTTAATCGATTTCAAAGCGTATTTAAGTGCACATCCACACTTGCAAAAAGATCAGCTGGGCTCAGGAACATACTTCCTCACAGCACAAGGACAGTCACAACCTGTACCATAAAGTGCAAACAAATTTCAGTCATATTGTCCAACGCACAACACTATGATAAGAATAAAGAAATGTAAAAATTTAAATTACAAATTATTCAAAAAACAAAATGCACACAAAATTAAGTGCCCACAAGATGCCACAAATCAAACTAAAATGCAACACTACTCACAATAAAATGCCCACAGGATCCCACATCAAAAATTAAAAAATGCTCATAGGATCCCACAATTTAAAAGTAAGTACTCACAGGATCCAACTATTCACAATACAGTGTCCACCGGATCCCACTATTCACAATAAAATGCCCACAGGTTGCCACAACTCAAAATAAAATATAAAATGACCACAGGATCCCACATCTCAAAATAAAACAAAATGCGCACAGGATTCCACTATTTAAAACGCTCACAGGATCCAACTATTCAAAATACAGTGCCCACAGGATTCCACTTTTCACAATAAAATGTCCACAGTGTAGGAGTGCCCAGATGTGTTCCTGTGGGGGATGCAGGATCTGGTGTTCCTCCATAAAACCATGGGGGGCAACAAATGTTGGGTTACCTGAAGAGGTTCCCATAGAAATGAGATCAAACTGACCATTTGTATTTTAGTTATATCAGTGTGTTTGTGGCATGTTTAGTCTCATTTTGCAGCTTGTTGTGTGCTGGGAGAGATTATGCTAACAGGGTAAGAGTTCCATCACTCCCTGAGAAGGTTTGTAGACTTCACCCCAAAAGTTGCAGTCCTGTATGGAATGCACTCTGTATGCAAATGTACTCTGTTGTCTTTACCAGCAACATGATTCCCATTGGTTAACCTGGTTTTTGTGACTGCTGTCCCTTTGAGATGCTGGGGGGATATAAAAGGAGAAGTTTGTGGGTGCAGGGGGCTCTTCTCTTCTCTTTTCTCTTCTCTCTGGCTCTTCTTTCATCTGTGCTCTTGCTCTTGGCTCTTGGCTCTCTCTCTCTCATCCTCTTCTGGGTTCTTCTCCGTGAGGCAGTCTGCACCGGTTGGTATCTGTTTCCATTAGGTATTATTGTTACTTTAATCTAGTGTGGTTATGTTATTGTTTTATATTTTGTTGGTTATTGAATAAATCTGGTTAATTGTGTAGCCACGGTCTTCCTTGATTATAGCTGTACTGGGCCAGATGGGCTCATTATTAGTATCAGTTAAAAGGTAAATCAATGCTAATACCAATTCCCTCTAAAGTATCCCATCTGCTGCGCATGTTTATGATAAACCTCTGACAAAGCAGCTATTGTTTATAGCAAGGTACTTTATAAAGTTGGTAGGTATGTTGTATAACCTGTACTGATACATTTGGGAAGTGAGTTCTTTTAGATTCTTACCAACTATAACTACAACATATAACTATAACCCCTACACACACAAGCAGGTAGGTTAGTTATATCTCATAACTATAACCCCTACACACACAAGCAGGTAGGTTAGTTATATCTCATAACTCTAACCCCTACACACACAAGCAGGTAGGTTAGTTATATCTCATAACTATAACCCCTACACACACAAGCAGGTAGGTTAGTTATATCTCATAACTCTAACCCCTACACACACAAGCAGGTAGGTTAGTTATATCTCATAACTAAAACCCCTACAACAGGATCCCACAGAACCTGATTCTTTTTTTTGGAAAAAAGTGCACCAGATTACGACCTGATTATGAGACAATGGAAAGGGCGCATGCAAGGCAATGCCACGCAATTGGCCTTCAGTTCTGGGACTCAGAAGTTTAAATTTGTGCCCGCATTTAATTTTTCACCATCAATATTTTTTTTACTCAGTAATGTGAGGGCGTTCAAATGTAGTGAAGTAAAACTACTTGGGTCAAAATGTACTCAAGTAAAAGTAAAAATGACATATTTCAAAAACTACTCAGAAAATTACAAATTACTCATAAAAAGTACTCAATTACAGTAATGTGAGTAAATGTAATTAGTTACTTTCCACCCCTGCTCATAACATATAATGGTATTCATATGGCCGCTCCGTTATCAAAATAAATGACCTATGATATCTTCTGCCATACCTGTGTTCAATGATTCTTTACCAAATCTGACAAAAAACAATCGAGCGAGTTAGTGAGAGAAGAATAGCGCCTTGGTACAATGGGCACATGCGTAGTCTCAAAGGAGACATGTGAATCCTAGAACATAAATGGCAAAATTCTAAATTTGAAGTATAGAGTGTCATCGAAAAACAATTGACTATAAGCATGCCCTCCATATAGCAAAATCTTCATACCTATGGTCTCTAAATCTCACTACTCAGATTTATTTATTTGTTACAGATTTATTTATTTTTACACTACTTATTCTATTTTATTTTTATTTTATTTATTTCTTTCTACTCTATTTTTTTAATTATAATGATGCTATTGGGCTAAAAACTGGGACTCTGGGTTGTAAATTTCATTTCACCTCATGTACCACATGTGATGTGAATGACAATAAAGGCACCTTGAATCCTTGAATCTAATAGGAAATCAAAAACAATCCAAGATTCCTATTTAAAACTGTATTACTGGTTAGAGACACTGGTTAGACCAGTGTCTAAACACGGTTAGAAGAGCGTCTACACACCACTGGTTAGAGGAGCGTCTAAACGCCACTGGTTAGAGGAGCGTATAAACACTACTGGTTAGAGGAGCGTATAAACACCACTGGTTAGAGGAGCGTATAAACACCACTGGTTAGAGGAGCGTCTACACGCCACTGGTTAGAGGAGCGTCTACACGCCACTGGTTAGAGGAGCGTATAAACGCCACTGGTTAGAGGAGTGTCTAAACGCCACTGGTTAGAGGAGCGTATAAACACCACTGGTTAGAGGAGCGTATAAACACCACTGGTTAGAGGAGCGTCTAAACGCCACTGGTTAGAGGAGCGTCTAAACGCCACTGGTTAGAGGAGCGTCTAAACACCACTGGTTAGAGGAGCATATAAACGCCACTGGTTAGAGGAGCGTCTATACTCCACTAGTTAGAGGAGCGTATAAACGCCACTGGTTAGAGGAGCGTCTAAACGCCACTCGTTAGAGGAGCGTATAAACGCCACTGGTTAGAGGAGCGTCTACACGCCACTGGTTAGAGGAGCGTCTACACGCCACTGGTTAGAGGAGCGCCTAAACACCACTGGTTAGAGGAGCGTATAAACGCCACTGGTTAGAGGAGCGTATAAACGCCACTGGTTAGAGGAGCGTCTAAACGCCACTGGTTAGAGGAGCGTCTAAACGCCACTGGTTAGAGGAGCGTATAAACGCCACTGGTTAGAGGAGCGTCTAAACGCCACTGGTTAGAGGAGCGTCTAAACGCCACTGGTTAGAGGAGCGTCTAAACGCCACTGGTTAGAGGAGCGTCTAAACGCCACTGGTTAGAGGAGCGTCTAAACGCCACTGGTTAGAGGAGCGTATAAACGCCACTGGTTAGAGGAGCGTCTACACGCCACTGGTTAGAGGAGCGTCTAAACACCACTGGTTAGAGGAGCGTCTAAACGCCACTGGTTAGAGGAGCGTCTAAACGCCACTGGTTAGAGGAGCGTATAAACGCCACTGGTTAGAGGAGCGTCTATACTCCACTGGTTAGAGGAGCGTCTAAACGCCACTGGTTAGAAGAGCGTCTACACGCCACTGGTTAGAGGAGCGTCTAAACGCCACTGGTTAGAGGAGCGTCTAAACACCACTGGTTAGAGGAGCGTATAAACGCCACTGGTTAGAGGAGCGTCTAAACACCACTGGTTAGAGGAGCGTATAAACGCCACTGGTTAGAGGAACGTATAAACGCCACTGGTTAGAGGAGCGTATAAACGCCACTGGTTAGAAGAGCGTATAAACACCACTGATTAGAGGAACATATAAACGCCACTGGTTAGAGGAGCGTATAAACACCACTGGTTAGAGGAGCGTATAAACGCCACTGGTTAGAGGAGCGTATAAACGCCACTGGTTAGAGGAGCGTATAAACGCCACTGATTAGAAGAGCGTATAAACACCACTGATTAGAGGAACATATAAACGCCACTGGTTAGAGGAGCGTATAAACGCCACTGGTCCCGCCCCCCGAGCGCATATCCTCGCCTCAGTGGCCTGTTCGCGCCACCCGAAAGGGGTCAACCACGCCTCCTGTTCCCGCGACCCGGAGGGGGTCGTCGTCTGTTCCTGTACCCGCTGCCCGTCTGCCGGCCCTGCCTGTTTCCCCGGTGACTGTGCTGCCCACATGTGGGCATGGACTGAATGTACTGTCATTGTCTGCCACGCCCTTGTCATCATTGTTATCACCTGTTCCTAGTTTACTTCCATGTATATTAGTCCCTGTGTCTCCCATGTCTGTATCGGTTGTTTTGTTCTATCGTTCCTTAATGCCCTTGTGGAGTTTGCTGTTTCTGTTTTGTCATTGTTGTGAGTACGTCCAGCCTAGTCTTTGTTCCCCTGCCTTGTTTTGTTCTTTGTGTTACCATTCCTGTTTATATTACATGTCCTGATTGCCCTCCCGTTATGACCCATGCCTGTTATAATGACGTCTTTGGAATTCCCTTGAATAAATCTCGCTCTCCTCAGCGTTTGTGTCCGCCTCCCTGCTCTGCATCGCGCAGTACGTTACAATTTAAAAGAGGAAGGGACAACTCCACTGCTATTTATTATTATCTGAAAACTTGGAACAATATATGACAGAACATCTTTGAGGAGTGATGTGGGAAACACATCCAGGCAGCAAGTAGTTTCATGTGCAAAATTAGCTCAGTCAGATCCAACAGTGATACATGCTCAAACTGACTTAAATAAGTAGGGGGTGCAAGTGAAATAGAGGGATCATAGGCTGAAGAGCCTGTTAGTGACAAAAAAAACTCACAAAATTATCGCATGTTTCAGAAGTAGCTTCAAAGGTGGGAGGGATAGTGCAGTGTAATACTGTATTTACTGTATTGAACAATAGTCCAGAAATTTTTTTCATTTTCTCTGTCCCACATATGATCCCATGCAGAGCTAATTTTCCTTCTTTTCTTTCTCCAAATGGCTGCCTGTCTCCCCGAGTCGAGCCTTTCCAGAGATCCACCCAGGGCCAGCCACCTCTTGTCTAACCAGATATGATGAAGGATCAATCCACCTCCTGTCTAACCAGATATGATAGAGGATCAACACACTGCCCTGTCTAACCAGCTATGATGGAGGATCAACACACTGCCCTGTCTAACCAGCTATGAAGGAGGTTCAATCCACCTCCTGTCTAACCAGCTATGATGAAGGATCAACCCACTGCCCTGTCTAACCAGCTATGATGGAGGATCAATCCACTGCCCTGTCTAACCAGCTATGAAGGAGGATCAATCCACCTCCTGTCTAACCAGCTATGATGAAGGATCAATCCACCTCCTGTCTAACCAGCTATGATGGAGGATCAATCCACCTCCTGTCTAACCAGCTATGATGAAGGATCAATCCACCTCCTGTCTAACCAGCTATGATAGAGGATCAATCCACCTCCTGTCTAACCAGCTATGATGGAGGATCAATCCACCTCCTGTCTAACCAGATATGATGGAGGATCAACACACTGCCCTGTCTAACCAGCTATGATGAAGGATCAACCCACTGCCCTGACTAACCAGATATGATGGAGGATCAACCCACTGCCCTGACTAACCAGATATGATGAAGGATCAACACACTGCCTTGTCTAACCAGATATGATGGAGGATCAACACACTGCCCTGACTAACCAGATATGATGAAGGATCAACACACTGCCCTGACTAACCAGATATGATGGAGGATCAACACACTGCCCTGACTAACCAGATATGATGGAGGATCAACACACTGCCCTGTCTAACCAGATATGATGGAGGATCAACACACTGCCCTGACTAACCTGATATGATGGAGGATCAACACACTGCCCTGTCTAACCAGATATGATGGAGGATCAACACACTGCCCTGTCTAACCAGATATGATGGAGGATCAACACACTGCCCTGTCTAACCAGATATGATGGAGGATCAACACACTGCCCTGTCTAACCAGATATGATGGAGGATCAACACACTGCCCTGGACCCTCTCACCACCCAGAATTCTCCGCTGCTATGGCTCATGTTCTTAGGGAGTTTTTCCTTGCTACTGTCGCCCTTGGCTTGCTTACTGGGGGCTAGGACTCGGCACTTGTAAAGCTGCTTTGTGACAACAACTGTTGTAAAAAGCACTATATAAATAAATTTGATTGGTTGATTTATTGAGTTATGCACAGCAAGTCCACCTGTTACTTTACAAGGTCTGCATGATCATTCTATCCCTCAATGTACTTAAGGACTGAAGAAATAAGAATAAACTGGAGTGTTTGGTGACGTGAGAACCTGTGTGTTTGTGGTACTTTCACTGACACTCTTTGAGCTCATCACTATCCTTACAGAAAGACTCCGGTTGTTTTGATGGAGAATTTCCACGTCACTATCCTCTGACATTTAGTTACAGTTTTTTGCATTTGCTAAGACACAAAAAGTGGTCCTTATAGCACAATTTCTAAAACAACTAACCCATGTAGCCTATCTATTGACCGGGTGTGCCAAACCTTAAGCACGTTCTCTGCCTTACACTCATTTAGAAATGCTAAAACACACTTTTTGCAAAACTTTAAACACAGTTCTTCACATAAGACACAACATTCAAAACTGAAAACCATGTGTTTCTTTTAGAAAACATTGCCACACAACTGCTACACTCACCTACCAAAATACCATACACAGTTCTCACACGTTACAACACTTCTAGCTAATTTTTACAAATCGTTATCAAAACTTGATCCCTATAAAGAGGCCACAAGTTGCAAATCTTGGTTTGCACAACAATGGAGGCTAATACTTCACAGAGAGGTAGAGGATGAGGAAGAGGACAAGGAAGAGGAAGAACACGAACAACCATCACGGATGAGATCCAGGCCACTTTGGTTGACCATGGAGGCCATCGTGAACATTGTCATATCAAACAACAGTATCCCTTTACGAAAACTACAACAGCACATCATTACTGACAACATCACTTTCAGCCACATTCAATCAGTGAGCCTATCTGCACTGGGCCGACTCCTGAGAAGACATCAAGTGCATATGAAGCAGCTACACAGGGAACCATTTCAACGCAACTCTGACAGTGTGAAGGAACTGCACTATGAATATGTGCAAGTACGCTCTGCTATCCTCTTACTTATACTTTACTCCAGTGTCCTGTGCCACACAATGTTGAGTATATGCCCATTTCATTCGGTCAAATACAGTACTGTAATACTGTAATGTTTGGTTTCAGAGAGTAATGGAGCTAGATGTTGCAGCAGTGGAACACAAGTTCCTTTATATTGATGAAGCTTCAACCTTGCCAAAACAAGACGCAGAGGAAGAAACCTCATAGGACACCGTGCCATAGTCAGTGTCCCTGCAGCGTGGTGGGAACATCACAATGTGTGCAGCCATTTGCCACAATGGTGTTGTCCATCATCATGCTACTTTTGGTCCTTACAACACTGCCCACATCATCACCTTTCTCAACACACTACACAACAACTCATTCGACATCACCAGGGAGATGGACAAGAACAGAACAGGTTCGTTGTCATCTGGGACAACGTAAGTTTCCACCGTGCTACACAAGTATGACAATGGTTCACCGAACATCCACAGTTTGATGTGCTTCACCTCCCACCATACTCACCTTTCCTCAACCCTATTGAGGAGTTTTTTTCGGCATGGAGGTGGAAAGTTTATGACCGCCAACCCCACCATCACATACCACTTCTGCAGGTGATGGAGGAAGCTTGTGGGGACATTGATGAGGGTGCATGTCAGGGCTGGATACGTCCCTGACCCCGCTGTCTTACCAAAGAGGACATCACCTGTGATGTTGATGAAATCTTGTGGCCAGACCCAAATACAAGACGAGATGCACCCTAAATTTGTCTGCTATTGTACAGTATTTTTGTCCTTTTTGTTTCCATGTGTACTGCTCAAGCAAAAAGTAAATAAACCTTGTAACTATTTTACTTCATGGTGTTTATGAATGTGCATAAAAACCTCTGTATGTGTGAACTATGATATACTTTTGGAACAGACTATACACTGAACATTAAAAAACACATGGTAGTAGTGTTTTCTATTTATCACATAAGTGTGTAGTCACATATAAGAAAGGTGAATCATCTGATATTTGTGTGTAGCGTTTAGATGCAAAAATATGGTTTTGGCAAGAGTGGCAAGAGTTTTGGTTGAAGTGTGTCGACAAAAGAGACACAGTTTCAGAAATTGTGTCTTAGCAACAGCAAAAAACTGTAAAACCAAGTCTGTCATGAAAGGCCAGTAGAGGTTGACTGAATGTCCATGGTACAGAATTCAGCACTTCCAGTCAGCTGACTTCAGAGCAGGAGTGTCGTAACAGGAGTGGTTTGTTACATCTGTGAACTGCATGTTAGTCTCTAAGGTCCAGTAGGCGTACATAAGTAGCTTTACAATAAGAAAGTGTACATCATTTTAACCCAGCATGACTACTAAGTCTAATATGTCAAATTAATAATGCCAAATCAAGATTAGGGTTGGAAGACTATTTGTGTTAAAGGTGGCTTCACATTATCATTTATATTATTGTAAATGTATACACCTGTAATGGCTGTGGTGAACTAGTTCACCTGGTAGATCAGGTGCAACAAGGTGCTGGCGGCGGTTCATGGGATTAGTTACCAGTTCACCCCCATATGTTTACTGCAGTCATTACAACTGCTTTATTGCACACTTATGGACATGTCCATACCTGTAAATAATACCCTTACCATTCACATGCTGTAATTTAGCAAAAATGTTTTGCACATATTATTGTAAATTCCATTAACATTTTATGAGCATTTTAGTTCAGTACCTTTAATATTTATTTAGTTTATTATTCTTGCTATCTGTGTTCTGTTCTAATCTTCTATCTGGCAATCTGGCAAAGAAACAATTTTATTGTTCTAAGAAACCTGTTTCCTTACTCTGCAAATGAAATATAAGCTCTAAAATCCTAAATCTTATCTTAGGGTGTGGATTAAGGTTGGGATTAGGGTGTGGATTAAGGTTGGGATTAGGGTGTGGATTAAGGTTGGGTTAGTGGCTACTGCCAAGTGGAAGTAGATCTGAAGAATAGACAGAAAACATTTACTACTCGGCATGGGACATTTGATTTGACTGATGTGGTGGAAATTCTGTAACCCTTAAATGGTAAGCACAATAAAAGTCAGAAGCAGTTGGGTAAGATAATAGAGTAAAATATATTAATTAAGCAAGTATGGATTAGTTCCAGAGACCCCTGTTACAAACGCACAAGGCGTCTGCCACAGAGAGCCCACTCCCCCCTGGTAACTCTCATCTCTTATACTTTAGTTCATAAGCACACACGGTGTCCACGAGGTGAACATGAGGTGATTAACAGAACATGATTGGGTAAACATGACATAGTTAACACTGATTTGACAGATGTATATTGGCCCCTCCCCTCACATGCCCCATCCATGCTCAGCATCCTCATGATGGTCTGATGGACTGAGTGCCGCCGTGGCCACTTCCATGTTGAGACTAGGAGACCAGCTGGTGTCTCCAGTGTGGATAAGAGGAACATCAGGCACCCAGAGTGGGCCGATGACGTGGCAGAGGAAAGAGAGTATTCCTCTAAGGCCTACTGAGCCTCACCAGACACTGAATGACTTCAGTGTCCTACTTACATGATTAACACACATATAGGCCTATAGGTAAAAAGCTCTAGCTCATACATCTATCATGTGACTATTATGATTAACATATACTAATAAAGCATCGAGGAAAAGACTAAAATTTCCACCACATTTCCCTCCTTTTTGTCCTTTATGGACAAATTACATCAACTACCGATCACTCCCTTTCGGGCTTTCAATCATAGCATCACTTACAGGAAGTCTAAGCATGATCAGTCACATTACATCATCACATCATTTTTTGAAGGATTAGTTAACTGAATCAACATCAGAGAATTTAAATGAATCAACAACAGATGGCAGATTGGTGACCTTGACATCTGTCGTCATCGTGAGGTCCTTAGGTGTAAGCATCGCGCCTACAACCTGCAAGACACAACTCCTCAGGAGAGACAACAAACAAGGTACACAGAATAAAATCATTAATAATCAACATAATTCTATTATGTCAGAGAAGTTATCATGTGAATCGTTAACGGCATTGTGCTCCATCACAGGATGAGCAAGATCACAGGGTTCATGGTGGGTGATCGTTGCCAGCTTTCTTGACAGCTGTTGTGCTTGGAGTGCAGGCACGCCCAATCTGCACTCCTCCCACTCACCTGAGGTGCCCGAACACCCTCCCTTCACCCTGTAGGAGCTGGGATGCAACCTACTCCATGCACTCTGCCTCTGTGCTCTCCAGCTCTTCCTCCTAAAACCCTTCACGACCACCCAGTCCCCTGGTTTCAGGTTGTGCTGCAGACCTTCCCGTGGCTTAGGCGAGGCCTCTTTCACCGACCTGTGAACTAGTGACAAGACAGAAGACAGGTTTGTACAATAACTCAGCATTCATTTGGCGGCCTGCCAAATTTTTTGCAGTAATACCCCCTCCCTGTGTACTGCTCCCGCCCGCTCTCACAGCTCAGAGGCGTCTGCTGTCGACAGGAGCTCGCTCTGCTGTGGGAAACATCAGCGTTCTCAACACACAGAGTGCATATGGTGGTCAAATGTGTTGATATGTCTCTTCACATGGCAAATCACATGGAAAAATATATATATTTTTGCAAAAATTCACCACCAGGTTTAAACACTTTATCTACGTGTCATCCTCATGCATAGGCAAAGCATTTCTTCATTGCAAAGCATTCTATCATTATCAATAATATCAGCATGTGTTAGCGAAAGCATTTATTTACTGCAAAGCATGGGAACAGTTTGTCTTACCCTTCCGGATCATCACCAGTCGACCCCTCCGACCTTCAGTCCCCACCTTGACTTTGCCAAACTTGCTTCTCGCGTTTATGCTTCTTCTGCCACTTCCAGTCTTTTCTTCCGTTACTTTTTCCATTGCCCGTCATAATTTGAACCATGGCTAGGTATGTTTGATGCGCTTCTTTTTCTTGCTTCTGTGTCCTCTGGTTACTCACCCTCCTCAGCTGGTTTTTTGCATGTGTCCACTTTGTCAGCCATCTATTTTCAGCTGGCCAGTCCATCCGGATCTTTGCCACATCTATTCCCAGCTTCAGGCACAAAAGACGTCGCAACTCATGTGATGTCGGTCTGAACTCACAGCAAAACAACTCCAGTTCATCCGCAAACCTGCAACCCCCCACGTCCTTGGGGTGTCCGGATTGCTTTATGATTTTCTGTGAGTCCGTTAAAGTCCATGTTCTCATAACCAGCATAGGCTCATCCTGCCCCGCCACCCCCACCATAGGGCACGTCACCTGATCGTTGGTTGTTGCTGGAACCATCGACCATTCCTCTGGAGGTGGGGGCATGGGCGGTTCGCTGTCGCAGACCATCAGTTCTCGGCTTGGTCCGTCTGTCACATCCTGCACGTCACGTGATCTCGTGTGCGACTCCACTGGGCTGACCGGGTGCTTCGGAGTCGGAGGAGGAGGAGGAAGAGGAGGTTTCGCTGGTCTTGGGGTTGCATCGTCTGAGGGAGGAGGTGGGGCTGTCGGGACAGGTCGGGGTCGCCTGGGACGTCCGTCCAGGTCTGGATCTGCAACACACTAGACAGACTTGAGATTTTGAAACTCGTGTTGAATCTCATATTTGGTCTTTAATTTTAACTTATATTCCGCCTTTTTGCCTCCCTCTCCCACATGTCAAATGCTTCCCAGTTGACTTTTAACCCATTAAATTGTTCTCTTATCAAATTTCGTTTCAATGCTGCCACCCGGTCCATGTTAAAACTCCCTTCCCCTGGAAAATCACACTTTGAAACCCATACTTGAAATTGACTCTCGGACCCATACCGTTCTTTCATGTATTTTATTCTAGGATAGTCACGCAGTGCCTTATTGGCTTCACCATCAGTATGATGACCATAACACCCGCCCATCTTACTACTGCTTCTGAGGAGAGAGACAACTACTCACCCACGCTCTCCCACAACACAAACACTCACACAGAGCTGTGTGCTCGTCAGCCCACAGTTATGGGCGGCCACCTGGTGCTCAGCTAGCGCAGCTACCACAGCTAGCATAGCAGCTACCGCAGCTAGGATAGCTAGCCCGGTTTGCACAACCATAGCTAACGAGCCCTCAGCTCCGGCATTAGAGCCCTCGCAGCGGGGCGAATGGGTGACGTCTCGGCAACATAACCGTAGGTCTGAGCAGGCCCGTTGACAGTCTTGCTGGGGCCCAGGACAAGAAAGTTTCATGTGCCCCCCCCCTCCCCCCGGGCACGTCATTTGAATTACCTGTGTACCAGACAATCCTTGAGTTAGGTCATATAGTATATAATATAGCCACACATCAAAGCTGTTTCTGACAGCTGACTGGTTTATACTTGACACGCGTCAAGTATAAACCAGTCAGCTGTCAGAAACAGCTTTGACAGCTCGCAAGCGGTGCGAGGATTCGCGAGGCGAAAATTAGGTAATCGCAGTGGCACCGCCCGTGCGCGAGGGCCTCACACTCTGTCGATTCGCGAGGTCATGCACTTCTCAAATTTTGTAACTTCGCGCGCGCCGCGCTTCAGCGCAATGAACAAAGTCATGTTTGCAGGGTTCATACACCTTTGTAAGGTGGAATTAAAGCACCTGTACGTCACTTTCAAGGTCCAGTTTAATATTTTCCAGCACGTTAAACTTAAATAAGTTAAATATTTATACATATAGTAGAAATAGTGTGTCTACAGGTTTGACCAAGTGAAAATTAAGACATTTTAAGACTTTTTAATACCGTTTTCCAAATAAAATTAAGACCAACTCGCAAGATCATACACGTTAAAATAAAGCACAAAAACTAACTGATTATTAATAATAATTTTCTTTTTATTTAATCATTATTTAATCTAACTACTTGAAATCTTCAAATGGGAATGCACAAGACACAATATGAGACACAAATATTACAATTTTTTCACTGTACAGTATACACAATGAAACTTTATACAAAACAAAATTCAAACACTGACAACAGCGTAATACAATACGTGCTCACACACACACACACACACACAAACACACAAAGCCATGTTGTGTTTTTCTGATTCACACTCCAGCTCATGCTCAACCCCTTTCAGTTCTGCTACTTTTTCTCTGAAACGCTTTCTAAGGATGTTTGACTTTGTGATCACCTGGGCCATCAGGGTTACTGCTTTCCCTTCGGCTTGTTCAGCAAGTAAATTATAATTATAACTGGTTTATACTTGACGCGTCGCGAGGGTCCTCGCGGCGAAAATGACGTAATCGCGGTGGCTCCGCCCATGCTCGAGGGGCTCGCGCGCTGTCGATTCGCGAGGCCGTGCACCTCTCGAAATTTGTAAAAACTTCGCGCGCGCCGCGCTTCAGCGCAATGAACAAAGTCATGTTTGTAGGGTTCATACACCTTTACAAGGTGGAATTAAAGCACTTGGACATCACTTTCAAGGTCCATTTCAGTATTTTCCAGCACGTTAAACTCAGGGCTCTCAAGTTTTGGATTCATGTCAAAGTGTGAGAGTTGTTGACGGGGGGTGGCGAACGTAAATTTTTGAGCGGGGGGGGGGGGGGGGGGGGGGGGTTGTATATCGCGATCGATCGCCAGTGGAGGGCGACGAGGGTTTTCCATCCACCGAGTTTTTGCGCATTTTGAAAATGCGCATGAAAAAAGCTGGATGGAAAAAGACCAAAATTCGAAAAAAGCCCCAAATATCGCAAAAACGCTAGGAGGAGGTGGAAAAGTCGCATCGCCAAAATTCGGAAAAACTGGATGGAAAAGGGTTTTTCACATAAACGATGACGTATTATGCCTCAAGTCAAGTGGTTCTGTATATGATCGCGATGTAAAGCTGGCAAATGCATACAAAATGCATACAGTTCTGGAGAGAGCAAAAATTGAATTTAACTTCTCCATGTATAGAAAAGAAAAAGAAAAAAATGTTTCAAAACCTCAACGTGCAAAAATGCGTAACTGACAGATGGACGTAAAACCACTATTGTTTGGCGTCCTCTTGCGCATTATTTTTTCGAAAGGTTTGGATGGAAACCCGGCGGATCGGAGGTAAATAAACTAGATTTTTTTTTCTCACCGTGTGAAATCGGAAGTGTGGCGTGTGAGCGTGTGAAGACGGTCAAATGCGTGTGTCACACGCTCAATGCGTGAGACTTCGAGAGCCCTGTTAAACTTGATTAAGTTAAATATTTATACATATACTCGAAATGATTCGCTTTTTATCACATTATTTCAAAACGCCCAATCTTGTGAAACGAAGTAGTTACAATTTCAAGCATTTTCAAGTACTTTAGCCTAAATTCCAGCACTTTTCAAACCTGAAACACAAAGAAACATTCAAATTCGTCATAAATGTTCCTTCCCCTGTTTTTGAGGGGTGTTTCTTTCCGCGAGGTGTGCGGAGTCGCGCGCTACGGTCACTCGCTAAAGTATAAACCAGGCAGAATCAGGGACCATGGCTTTAAACAATGAGTCAATTCCTTCGTTGGAATGCCTGGTGACTCGTAACTGTTTTAGCGCCCATATTACCTCAGCCTTCAAAGTATTGGTAGAGCCGCATACAGCGTGAATTCGATGTTGAGCAGAGCTCGACTGAATGGGTTCTCTTGTTGTACTGCTGGCCGTTGCAGTAGCGACAGCAGCGGGGCAAAACGTTGATATTGCAGGCTGCTGCTGACGAGCCTCGCTGGTATCTGTGACAGCTCTGAGCCACCAAGAATATTTAGGATCATCCAACCATTTCTGGCTAAATTTGCATTTGCATTAAAATCTTTCCGAACAGACGTTAACGTACATACAGCCCGCATGAAATTACGATCCCGCCAGAACACCTACGGGTGTTCGTTAAGCCCGAAATACTTGCGAGCAATTGCGAGCGAAGGTTGTGCACTGCATGGCTACCGATTTCTGCCACCGAAGTTCCAACACATGGCTGACGGAATTATTCCTCCCTAAATTTAGCTCCGCAAATTTAAGACATTTGGTTGAAAATTTAAAGCCCCTCAATTATGGAATAGCCTTCCAGCTCCAATCCGAGATTCTGACACAGTTCCAATATTTAAATCTAGACTTAAGACTCGCCTATTTAATCAAGCCTTCAGCTAATATTATCCTTGTAAGGTGTAGGGCAGGGATATTCAACTATATTAATCTGCGGGCCAGATTTGGCAGAGAGCTCTGACCTGTGGGCCAGAAATTTGTTGATGGGGAGGGGGGTGACGAACGTAAAGCCTGGTTAATTATACTTGACGCGGCGCGAGCGCCCGCGCGGCGAAAATTACATAATCGCTGTGGCTCCGCCCGTGCGCGAGGGCCTCGCGCGCTGTCGATTCGCGAGGTCATGCACCTCTCGAATTTTGTAACTTCGCGCGCCTCAGCGCAATGAACAAAGTCATGTTTGCAGGGTTCATACACCTTTAAAAGGTGAAATTAATGCACTTGTACGTCACTTTCAAGGTCCAGTTCAATATTTCCCAGCACGGTAAACTTAAATAAGTTAAATATTTATGCATATACTCAAAATTATTCGAAATAATTCGCTTTTAATCACATTATTTAATGGTGGTTATTTTCAAAACGCCCAACGTCTTCACGTTCTCTCATGTTTCGTCCTGGAATTACAAGAGGTTCGTATTAACATAATACAAGAGAATGATCAATTGAAAACGACAATTTCAAGCATTTTAAAGTACTTTTCAAACCTGAAACACAAAGCAACATTAAAATTCGTCATAATTCGTCAAAATCCGCATGCAGTGTTCTCCGAAACGATATGTGGTAGTATAAAGAAACACCCCTCAACAACAGGGGAATGAACATTTACAACGAATTTTAATGTTGCTTTGTGTTTCAGACAACAAATATCTGTCTGGCTGAACAGTTCTCTTGTATTACGTTAACAAATATGAGCCTCTTGTCACGGTGAGGCGGCCCCCTACCGGCCGCCTCTGTCCACAGCGGCTGTGTTGTTGTTGTTTTGTGACGTCGTGTACGCCCCTCAGGTGGGCGGAGCCCGTGATCCGTTCCCACCTGATGGTCGTTTGTCTGTCTATATATGTCTTGTCTTTGTACCAGTTGACCGCTGGTCATTATATCCTTAATTTGGATCTATTGCACGGGTTTTAGGTTTGCACACTTTAAACCATCCTTTTTCCCTGAGACTTGGCGTGATCGCTTCCTTTTTGTTGCTCACACCTGCCCGTCACAGAATGACCAGCCACCCTTCGGAAGCCGCCGAGTCTCTTTTTCTTTCTCCTTCGTTCGTGGTCATGTCTCGTGGTAAGTGTTTGTCTGCGTGGTGTTTGTTTGAAGAGATCCGCCGTGCTTTTGTATTGTTTGTGGCACGGCGAGGGACAGGGCTCTCGCCCTGGAAATACTCTTCGTTTTTGTTGTTTGTTTGTTTGTTTGAAGAGCTCCGCCGTGTTTGTGTTTGTGGCGCGGCGAGGACCAGGACGTCTTCCCTGGGAGCGCTCTTCATGTTTTGTGTGGGAAAAATGTGTACATGTTGACGGACGTGTGGATCTGTGTGCGTGCTCGTTGTTTCATGTTAAATGTTTCATGTGTGACGCGGTCGCCGCTCGTCACTGTCGCCTCGCTCCCCGTGTGTCTTGTGTTTTATGTGGGGAGCGACTGCGACTCGGAGCGGCGCGTCACTATTGTGTATGTGTATGTAGAGCGCGCATGTGTGGGTCCCGTCTGTCTGTTTGTACACTGTTTTGTTTGTCTAGTAGTTGCATGTGTGTTTTGTCCTAGCGTGTTGTCAACTGTTACATGTAATTCCACGCATGCTCCTCCCCTTAAATGTGTGTTTGGGGGGGGACCGGCTGTGGTCCCGTGCCAGGGGGTGTGGCACGGAGGGCGTCTCTCCCAAGGGAGGCCCTGAATGGGGTAAGGGCGCGTTTGTGTTTCTTGTTTGTATATGTGTGTGGTGTGTGTGTGTGTGTGAGGTTGTGTTCTTTGTGCAGGTGCTTCTCCTTGGCGGTGTTCCTGGACCTTGTGGGGGTCTCCACCTGGCAGGAGCCCCCTTGTGTTGTGGGGTGACCGGAGCCCGGTCGTGAAGAGCCCCTCCCTAGAGGGCTGGGGCCCCCGGATGTTTGGGGACCATGGGGCTCCGGTCTGAAAAGCTCCTGCTGGGGATGGAGATCCTCCCGCCTGCCCGGGGTGACCAGGAGGCCCTTGGGGCTGCTCCCTAGCCCGCGTCGGGGGTGCTCTGGGCCTCGGTCTCTGGTGCTCCTGGGTTGGGTGGAGGAGTCCACCTTGAGATGAGAGGCCCCGGGAGGGGTTGGCTCCCCAGGAGGCTGGGGTGACCCCTAGCAGAAGGCAGGGGTCAGCTCTGGGAGGAGGTAGGTCCAGGAGGTGAAGTAGCCACGCCTTGGAGAGGTAGCCTGCACACCCACACACACACACAAGGGACGAGAGAGGAGCCGTAGCCCCTCGTCCTCACACCCATGGGGGCTTACCAGCTGAATGCCGGTTAGGGCGTGAGGGCCCTGTGACCGACTGGGGCGTGGTTTTGTGTTGTTAACGGCCCGGTCGGTCCAGGGTCCCGCCCAGGGAGGTGAGCTGACTAATGTTATGTGTTTTGTGTTTCAGCTCGTGGACTGCAGGAGGTGTGTCCCTGCCTGTCCTTGCCTTCCTGCCCCTTCGTGTTGTTGTGCAGCCGCTGTGTGCAACACACCCAGTGGAGGGGAGTGCGGCTTGGTGGGGGGGTCTGTCACGGTGAGGCGGCCCCCTACCGGCCGCCTCTGTCCACAGCGGCTGTGTTGTTGTTGTTTTGTGACGTCGTGTACGCCCCTCAGGTGGGCGGAGCCCGTGATCCGTTCCCACCTGATGGTCGTTTGTCTGTCTATATATGTCTTGTCTTTGTACCAGTTGACCGCTGGTCATTATATCCTTAATTTGGATCTATTGCACGGGTTTTAGGTTTGCACACTTTATATTAAACCATCCTTTTTCCCTGAGACTTGGCGTGATCGCTTCCTTTTTGTTGCTCACACCTGCCCGTCACACCTCTTGTAATTCCAGGACGAAACATGAGAGAACGTGAAGACATTAAGATTGGGCGTTTTGAAAATAAACCACCATTAAATAATGTGATTAAAAGCAAATGATTTCGAATCATTTCGAGTATATGTATAAATATGTAACTTATTTAAGTTTACCGTGCTGGGAAATATTGAAATGGCCCTTGAAAGTGACGTACAAGTGCTTTAATTCCACCTTATATAGGTGTATGAACCCTGCAAACACGACTTTGTTCATTGCGCTGAGGCGTGACGCACGGAAGTTACAAAATACGAGAGGTGCACGACCGCAAATCGACAGCGCGCGAGGCCCTCGCGCACGGGCGGAACCACAGCGATTACATCATTTTCGCCGCGTGGACCCTCGCGCCGCGTCAAGTAAACCAGGTTTAAATTTTTCTCTGCGGGTAGACGGGCCGTTGAATAGCCCTGGTGTAGGGGCTTGGGGGCACCCAGACGTTGAGATTTCTGGTGATCTGAGATGTTGATGCTGTCATCCAGCTGTGTCATGTGATCACTCTAGTTTTAATAATGATTTGGGTGTAAAGCAATGTCTCAGTGAGTCCTCATGCCTGTGGTCACCTCTGAACCCCTCCCTTTAGTTATGCTGCTATAGATTAGCCTGCCGGAGCCACATGCTCATCACTGGCACGTGAGCTATGTACATTTAAATCAATGGTGGTTTAAATTCATGTCCACTCAGTCTGTATTTCTATCTTCTTGCATGCCTCCACCCAAGACGATTGGATACAGGCACCTGCAGGCACCTGGGGGATGGTCTGGCTTGCCGGTGGATGTACTGATGCTGGGGTTGGATGAGCTGTTGCCACGAGGGGTCGTGCTGATGCTGGCCCGCCTGAGGCCCACCGCCTGCACCGAGGGGACTGTGCTGCTTGGCTGGGGAACAGGAGCCTGGACTGTTGCTGTGGAACTTTGAAACCACCCTGCGACCACGGACTTGTGTTAACGGGCCGCCCAATGGAGGATGGGTTCCCTTTTGAGTCTTGGTCCTCCCGAGGTTTCTTCCTAATCCCCACCCTATAGGGAGTTTTTCCTCGCCACTGTCGCCTTTGGCTTGCTCATTAGGGATCTGGACCCATATGATTGTAAAGCTGCTTTGTGACAACGTGTGTTGTGAAAAGCGCTATATAAATAAATTTGACTTGACTTGACCATTTGGCTCAGTTCCTTCAACAGAAAATTTAGTTTCCTTTGTTTGCTAGCCATGGAGTTGAATGACGCGTGAAAGGTTAATTGTGTTGCCTATTTATAGCCTTCATATACGATCAGTCAGAATTGCAAAGGTAATAATTTTAGAGTTCTTCTCATAATTTTTCTTATACTTGACATTTCGACATGTATTAGTTGTTCGTTTTTATGATAATTTAAGTGATTTCCCCAATGATAAATGTCACGGAGGAGCCATACAAGCAAGCGCACAGGCGCAGAGGCAGCTATCTGCCGGCATTTTTAAAACTTAAGCTGACCTACTGCGTGAGTCACACTGCATTTACACTCCTGTTTGCTGTCTCTGTTTACCCGGTTTAAGCATTCCACATCTCACCCTTTGTCATAAAATTTTATTTGCATTTGTTACAGTGTGCAGGGAGGCCTACCGACATTTTGTAACATTTGTTTGTTTCCACTTCACCACTCACGTTTTCAATACGCGCCATAGTCCTAAACATTCATCCATCTGATTTTAATCCTAATATCGGTAACAGTAATAAACACACTTACACACAGGTCCGTTTTGAAATTTAATAGTTTTAACAATCTTTACAAACACCACAGGTTCTGTAGATTCACCAGCACGCCAAACACTTACTCTTCGGACGAAACCAAGAGACTGGTCCACTCTATAATTATTAGGGGGGTCAGTGCGCTCTGGACTATTTTAGCAGGGGTGTTTTAATGAGTTTGGGGAAAATGTATTTTATAGTGTAGTGGGGATTTTTGTTTAGTGAAAATTATTTTGGGTGTTTATGTATTTTGTGTTTAGTCTTTTCTGTTGTCATTTTTTATGTAGAAGGTTGTTATTTAGACTGATTTATTTGTGCAAATGGGCCCATCTGTGGGGAGGGGCTACAGGTATAGAAGCCCAGGAGAGGCTCCAGAGCAGGAGTTGAGGTGTAGACAGTGTGGTATATGGTACTGTGACTTGGCTGTTTAGAAGTATTGTTCAGGATCATTCAATACTTTAAACTTGAAGCCTGTTTAATTTTGGATTTAGATATTTACTTTGCTTAGTTTATGTTCTACATTTTTTTTTCAACTTTATTTTGGAGACACTGTACATACTTGCACTGTTGAAAGAAGTGGTCAAAAAGAAATAAAATAAAATACGCATTATTTTGGGGACGTAAGCTTCCCTGCATATCTCTGTCCACTCCACCACCGTCCGTCCTTGCAACAATACTTTTGTGTCGTAATAATGAAAAAATGTATGTAAATCGGTGGTTCGGTTTTCGACTAGCTGAGCTTTTCCGATGCAGAGGCAGAGTCAACACAGAAAGTCTAAGTTTGTCTAAGATTCTCTCACAAGTAATTTGTAAGTAGTGATAAAAAAAAACGTGAAAAGGGCTGGTTGAAGAAACACCTAGGATATGTCTTAGTGACCATTGTTCTAAATAAAGGACATTCAAAGGCTTTGTTATTATTTGTTTAATTAAAGTGCAAAATCCAAAAAAGTGACTTCCAAACTCCCTCAATATAGTACTGACAAACACTCATTGTCCAGTTCTGCATAAAGACATTTAAGCATGCTGTCACCTCATGCTGTTGTCGAATTAAACAGGAATGGAAGAAAGGCCTACACGTTAAACTAAGCTCAGTTCAACTTTGTCATGTTCTATTAATTAGTAATGAAACATCTGACACCAAAAACACTTTTGGGTGAATATGGTAAACAATTAAAACTTCAACATACAGTATCCAATTTCAACACAAACAGGTCAAATGTGTTTATGAAAAAATAATTCTATATATATATATATCCATCCATCCATCCATTATCCGAACCGCTTAATCACGGGGGTGTGTGTGTGTATATATATATACACATACACACAATTATAAATACACAATTATATATTTGTATATTGCTATATACAATATTATACTGCACGTGAACAGAATTATATCTAATGTATATAGATGTCTCACAATTCATATAAAAATACAGGTTCTGAAGTTTCATGCAAGACATTAAACACACTTGTATTACAGTGATAACATACATGTAATTTTAGACCATTTAGAACTACCGGTGACAGTATATGAACATACTTTTAATGGCATTAATGATTAAAGCTACAACCAGCGCGTTCCAATAACAAACTTGTATCTAAACTAAATAACATATTACTATTCACAATTACAACAGGATTTGATCTCTGAGCTACAGTAAACATCATGCTGATTGTAGCTTCATCATGCTATCTTTCTCCTCTCTGCTGAAGATGAAAATTCATATCATCTTTGACATCCTGTGGTATAAGAAATGATATGATTCCTGATAGTGTATTTGAAAATGTATCCTGTGAAAATGTATCTGATATAGTACAACTAAAATGGCATTGCAATCGCAGCACCACAATTTAATATTTTAACGTGTGAGGATAAAAAAAGGACCACAAGAGGTTTTGCAAAAACAAAACTCATAACTGAGTAGCAGTTTAAACAAATGAAAGGCAGCTGATTCAGGTGTTTTATATATTTGATACAAGGGCTTAAACTCCACTACATTTCAAGAACAGAGTGGGCAGTGTATTGACAGCAAAGAAGGGACTAAAATTATATATCCACAATTACATGGGATTAAAATTAAACAAAGCAGCAAATTATTTAAAAGACATTCCTGGTAGTTCAACAGGAACACTTTCTGTTGGGTTAGATGATAGCAAACACAGAGATGCACAGAGTGTGGAACAGATTAGGACTGAGCCGTGACACAGGGAAGAGGCCCAATATTAGACGGTAATATTTCTCCATCACATAGGGCTCCTTCTGCTCTATGGAGTTTTTCCAGGGTCACCTGTAGCCCGCTCACTGGAGCTGGGATTTGGACATGTGTACAGCTGCTTTGTGACAATGGCTGCCCTAAAATTTGACTTTATTCTTGAAGTACGCTGAAGCGGCTTTTCAAACAGCAGAGGAGATATGGTCTTGACCTCAAGGGTTTGACAGCTCTTGTTCTTGAAAAGCTGCTTGCTACATTTCAGGTTATGATTTGGTCATCAATCCAAAATCTAATATCTACTGACGATGTTATTTTGTTAAATGTTATTTTGGTAAATCCAAGGACAGATATCCTTATCCTTCCGCTAGCGTCTGCGTCCATCTGTACACACTCCTACTTGATGTTCTTGAGCAGAGAGGTGCGTGCGTTCACCACTGCCTTGAAGGCGTCCTCGCTGCCGGGCGCCACACACTTATCTGGGTGCAGTAGCACTGCCAGCTTCCTGTAGGCCTTGTTGACTTCCTCCCTAAGACCAAAAACAACATTCATTGGACTTAGTATAAGTCCCAATGTCCAGCATTCCATTAAACAAAGGGGAAAGTACGATAAGTACAATTAAATAATGACTAAATGGTCTAATGAGATGCATCAGTAAATATTACTATTTTGAAATAAAACCAGCAACTTTTCAAAGTGCTTTACACCACTGAACAACAGTAAATAAAAGTGTTATTCTCATCTCCATTGTTAGTGTGTTCCACAGCCTTGGAGTGGCAATTGTAGAAGCACAGTCACTTTTAACCTATGAGAAGCTATTAAAATACTGCGGTGAAGATGATCTCGAAGAGATGGGAGCAGAAATGACACAGCACCTAAAATATACCTAGGTCCTAATTCAGGGCTATTCAACTATATTTTTCTGTGGGCCAGATTTGACAGAGAGCTCTGACCTGTGGGCCAGACAATTTTCAGAACTATACCAATGCTGTCATAGTGGATGTAACATTGAACGTAATTTGTTCGCCACACATAGCAAGCACATAGGATTGCCTTTAGGGTATGTGTGCATATTTATCTGTCCAGTCGTTATTATATTGTTTGTTTTCGGTATCAATCTCATGTCTCTTCTTTGACAGCGCCATGCTTCTCAAGTGACTCTGTTTTGGAAACCATGGAAACGTGCCACATAGAGACACAACGTGCTGTAAAGCACCCACACAGTGTCGTAAAATGTTGCAAATAAAATGTTATTTATTTTTACGGCGGTTTAGCAAATATTTAATATTATTTATAGGGAGATGGGCCGAGGGCCGATACAAATTCATTAAAAGGCCGGTTCTGGCCCGCGGGCCGCCAGTTGAATAGCCCTGTCCTAAACCATATCTTGAAAAATAAACACTAACATTTAGCATCAATTTCTAAACTAGAGTAATAACCAGTGACGTGCAGCTGAGACTGGAGTGATGTGATAGTCTCTCTGATACGACCCCTGGAAATAGTATGGAAACACCAATCTGGGATGAGCACTCATTTAGACATTTTATTCTGTAGAACAAACTCAGATCAAAAACATGATACAATAATTGTCACGGTACAGCCCCTGACCCCTCCCCTTTGGGCGTGTGTTTACGTTGTCTATGTCTAGATGTCTGCTTCTGTGGATCTTCGTGGGTGTGGTTGTGTCTGAATGTTTTCATCAGTCTCACCTGTGGCTCGTCTCGTCATCACTCGGGGTTTATGTGGTTTTATGTGGTTTTATGTGGTTAATGTGCGTTCGCAGTGGCGTGCTCGTCTTTGTTTGAGTCAGTCCCAATTACATGTGTGAGTGTTCTACGTGCGCTGTCTGTGCTATTTGTATAATAAATAAAGGTGACGTGTGTGCAAGAACAGTGGACTCGTGCCTCGTCCGTCTCCCTACGCCCAGCGTCACAATAATAAGGTCATTCCAAAGTGTAACTTGTTGGCTTTGAGAAACACTAAAAGAAATAAAAAAAAAAAACATTGTAGAAAACTAAATGTT
Organism: Brachyhypopomus gauderio; assembly: GCF_052324685.1. Classification (NCBI taxonomy): domain Eukaryota; kingdom Metazoa; phylum Chordata; class Actinopteri; order Gymnotiformes; family Hypopomidae; genus Brachyhypopomus; species Brachyhypopomus gauderio. The sequence goes on along the minus strand of NW_027506879.1, from coordinate 2,398,143 downwards.
ACTTTTATTGAGCAAGCACATGGAAAAAAAATATGGAATCACTCAATTCTGAGGAAAAAAAATGCAATCATTCAATTGGATGTAGAAAATAAGCACACACCTAGTCAATTTCCTTTCCCTAAATGGACACCTGCCTCAGATTAGATCTGCTCGTTAGTCTGCAGTTAAAAACAGCTGGAGGGCTGCTGGACGAAGTGGAGTGGCAAAAATCATGGCTCCAACAAGAGAAATGTCTCTTGAAACAATAGAGAGGATTGTGAAACTTCTTGAAGACGGTAACTCTTCACGCATGGTTGCTAAAGATGTGGGCTGTTCACAGTCAGCTGTATCCAAGATATGGACCAAATACAAACAGCATGGATTGGTTGTTAAAGCCAAACGTACTGATAGACCAAGAAAGACCAAAGAACTTGGGAGGAAGCTGGAGCCAATATATGTGACCGAATCATAAGAAATCACCTTTACAAACAACAGTCTGAGATTCTGAAACAGGATTTTAACCATCTGCTTGACATTCTGCAGTTTTCCTAGTCTGAAGTGTTCATTTCTGGACCAATACCAACTGCATATTGGGGCAGTGGTCACTTTACCAGACTGCTGGCTCTAAACAGCTTGCTAACTACAGCCTGTGCACATCGGAAGGTAAACTTCAACAATTTGCCCCTGTTAAGAGTCCTTCTCCCCAATTGGTAGTGAGGAGCTTATTTCATTGGTGGAATCTGCTAAGCCCTCCACATGCACCTAGATGCTGTACCAACCCATCTACTTAAAGAATTACTGCATAGCAATGTAGAACGGGCAGTCGTGGCCTGGCGGTTAGGGAACTGGTCTTGGGACTGGAGGGTTGTGGGTTCGATTCCCAGACCTGAGGCCATGACTGAGGTGCCCCTGAGCAAGGCCCTTAACCCTCAATTGTTCACTTGTATAAAAAATGAGATAAAAATGTAAGTCGCTCTGAATAAGGGCGTCTGCCAAATGCCATAACATGTAAATGTAAAAATGTAGAACCTTTGCTTACTATACACTGTAAAAAATGTCTGTTGAATTTACGGTAATAAACTATAAAATAGCAACAGTAAAAGATCATAAAGTAGAAAACAGTATATTACTGTAACAGATGCAATAGTTTACTTTTAAAAAATAAACAGTAAGTAAAATAAATTTTTATAGTCATAATATGTAGAAAACACAAATTTTAAATATTAATTTCAATATTTTAGGTAAAATATATTGGAAAATTCCGTAATGTAGTAAACATTAGGGAATTTTAGGGAATTACCCTAAAAAAAAAAAAGATATTCAGTCTAAATTACAGATTTTGTTGATGAGTAGCCTACATTTCAATTTACAGTGAAAACCATTCATCAATCAGCAAAATCGCACGTTGATTTCTACAGAAAGAAAATGCTAAAAATATGGCCAGTGCTGAAAGGTAAAGCATGTTGAAATATAGGACAATGTACTGCCATTTTAGAAATTGTCTTTGTAAATATGGGTCAAATATTTATACATATAAGGAATACCGTATTTTCAGGACCATAAGGTGCACTTAAAAGTTTTTGATATTCAAGTCTTGTGCTATCATTGCTGCCTTCAGTCGAATGGTGACTGTAGAGACGTTTCTCCCGGCTGTTCTTTACTCAATTACGTTTTACGTAATGTTCTCTGGTTAGTTTATCGCTGCCAGCGTACACATGACGTATCTGTGTCAGGGACAGATTTTTGAATTCAGTGCACATACAAGGCGCACTGCTGATTTTTGAGAAAATTTAAGGCTTTTCTGCTTAAAGTCTGGAAAAGTGTGTAGCGTCGGTCCACTGGGGGCAGCGCTACTTCCCATGAGCCCCCGCGGCTCCGTTATTGATACGCATTATGTGTAAGTGTTATGACATGCTGTTGTTGATTATGTATTTGATTATATGTTTTGTTAATTTAAGTCTCCCTGTATTAGTTTATGTAGTTGTACATTGTCTGAGTCTACCTTGCGTGTTTGTGTAATGTTACAGTGCTAATGACCTGCCCTCATGTTTCACATACTATGTTTAATACGCGTGATTACGGCTTCACGCGTGATTACGTTGCCAAGGCAAAATAAAAGTGCCTTGTTGTCTTAAAATGTGGCAACAACTGGGTGGCCCGAGTGATGGCGGCCTGCCAGTAATTTACTGTGAAGTTGGACTTCACAATCAAATACTGTAAAAAAATAATGGTTGTAATGTGTTCATCATAGAGATAAACAGTAAAACTGTTGTTTTTAAAGTTATTCACCGTAAATAGGTTTATTTTTAAAAGTTGTTAATTTTACAGCGTATTATTGTAAGCTGTAAAGTCATTTTCCGTAAAAAGAACAGTTCTAAATGATGAAATTTACGGTTGTCAAAAAAGATACCGTAGTGTTTTTTACATTGTCATCATTTTTTTACGGTAAAGTTCTGGCAACCACAGCTGCCAGTCTTTTACCGTAAATTTAACGGATTTTTTTTACAGTATACCGTGAAGCCATGTACAAGATCACTGTATTTTTTACAGTGAAAAAATGGCAACCACAGCTGCCAGTTTTTCACCGTAAATTTGACAAGATTTTTTTTACAGTGTAATTAACTATTTGTCAAACTGTCACGGTGACGGCTCCGGACCCTTCCCTGTGGGTGTGTCGTTACGTTGTCTGCGTGTCGTTAGGTCCATGTTTGTACTTCCGTGGGCGTGGGTTGTCTGTGAGCGTGTTCGTTTGTTACACCTGTGCCTTGTCTCGAGATCACGAGGGTGTGTGTTAGTCTGCTATATAATGTGCGTTCGCGCAATGTCGTGTGCTCGTCTTTGTCTTGGTTTGCACGTCGTGTGTGTGTTTGTGTTAAACGTGCTAATAAAAGCAAGTAACGTTGGCTACTGCAGACTGGATCCGTGTCTCATCCTTCCGCCCACTCCCAGCGTCACAGAAAGACGAGCCTACAACGAGACACAATGCCAGGCTACAAGGCGAAGCCCAAAAAGGGGAAGAAGCCCAGCAAGCGGCACCACCGCTCTTCTTCCTCCCCCCCGCGCCGCGAAGCCCCGCCAACTTTGGCGCAGCTCGAGCTGGACCCGGTCTGTGCGTCCCTGCTACGACAGGCAAGGGTGCACCACAACCCCGAAGCGGCGGAGAAGCTCCGCCAGGAGGCGGTGCAACTTTGGGTGAAGTACCACCCCCCTTCGTCCAGAGAGCTTTCACCCCTGCGGGTGAGCTCCTTTGCGCTCGGCGGTGTGGAGAAGATCCCAGAGAACGAGTTTGGAGAGGGGGATTCCGAGGCAGAGGACTCGGACGAGGAGGAGGGCTACCCTCCATCGGTGGGCGAAGCGTCCACTGTGGACTACTGCGGAGGAGTGGACTCGGCTCCCTCGGTCTGCTCCGCCCCCACGGTGGACTATGGGGAAGGCGAGGAGGAAGGGCTGGACTACCCTCCATCCGTTGGCTCTGCTTCGGCAGACGATCTTAGTGAGGGCGAAGGGGACTATCCACCCTCCTTATATTCCGCTCCCACCGTCTACTACGGAGAAGACGAGGAAGAGCGCTACCCTCCGTCCGTGTACTCGGGTGTTTCCGAGGGCACGGATAGCGATCCCGGCACTGAGGAGGAGGGCAGTCCGTCCCTATCTGAGCGTTCTGCCGGGACCGTCAAGGGGTGGAACCGCTCCGAGGGAGGCGCTTCCTCTCATTGCTCCGAGGGGAGCGCGATGGAAGGCTCCCGGGGTGGCAGCCCGGAGCTGCCCATGAGCTGGAGCCAGGGCAGCGAGGCGGCGACCGAGATGGAGGTGGATGCTCCCGCTGTCTACTCCAGAGAGTGGTCGCGAGGCGAAGCGGGTGTATCGAGTGGCCAGTCGGACGAGGAGTCAGACCAAGGCACGGCACCAGGCGCGTCAGCCCAGCGCGCGGCACCAGGCGCGTCAGCCCAGCGCGCGGCACCAGGCGCGTCAGCCCAGCGCGCGGCACCAGGCGCGTCAGCCCAGCGCTATACCAGTGCTATATACCGGCATACCAGTGCTATATACCGGCACCAGGCGCGTCAGCCCAGCGCGCGGCACCAGGCGCGTCAGCCCAACGCGCTGCACCAGGCGCGTCCGCCAACCATACTGCACCGGGAGGAGGCTTCGCGGCAAATGCGGGAGGGGTCCCGTTCGCTGCAGCGCCTGCAGCTCCCGTGCTCTCTCCTCTCATCGCCCTACTCATGGCGCGTAGCTTGGCGCCTGTTTCATGTCCGTCTGTCCCTGTTTTCGTGTTTGTTCCCGTATGTTTACCTAATCCCCTTTTCCCGTTCGTGCCCATGTTTGTGCAAGTACCTGTATGTGTATTCGTGAATGTACCGTTTTGTATGTCTAACGTGTTTTCCCCTGTCCTCCCAGGGAGGGTGTACTAGAGCCGTTCGTGGCGGCTCCCGCCGTCGGGGGTGACGGCTCTCGGAGGCTCAGGGTCCCTGAGGCTCCGGATCTGCCCGTTGGTGCTGGTTCGGGGCTTTCCAGCTGCGCGGGACGCTCCGGGAGTAGCGAGCCCCTGGCGGAGGGTTCTGTCACGGTGACGGCTCCGGACCCTTCCCTGTGGGTGTGTCGTTACGTTGTCTGCGTGTCGTTAGGTCCATGTTTGTACTTCCGTGGGCGTGGGTTGTCTGTGAGCGTGTTCGTTTGTTACACCTGTGCCTTGTCTCGAGATCACGAGGGTGTGTGTTAGTCTGCTATATAATGTGCGTTCGCGCAATGTCGTGTGCTCGTCTTTGTCTTGGTTTGCACGTCGTGTGTGTGTTTGTGTTAAACGTGCTAATAAAAGCAAGTAACGTTGGCTACTGCAGACTGGATCCGTGTCTCATCCTTCCGCCCACTCCCAGCGTCACACAAACTAGCAGTCATCAAGCCGCTAATTAAAAAACCTGGTCTTAACCCCCCAGGAACTGTCCAACTATAGGCCAATTTCTAATCTGTCATTCATATCCAAAATTTTAGAGAAAGTAGTTTCTTCACAACTCCCTTCCTTCTTACAGACAGAACATGTCTTAGTTATTTCATTCTGGATATAGAGCTCATCACAGCACTGAAACAGGACTGACTAAAGTACTGAACGATCTCTTAATATTCTCTGATAAAGGACACATTTCTTTCCTCATACTGCTAGACCTCAGTGCTGCTTTTGACACCATTGATCATAATATTCTACTTAATAGGCTGGAGACACTCATTGGCATAAGAGGTCAAGCACTCTCCTGGTTCAGGTCCTACCTGACAGATCGTTACCAATTTGTACTAGTAAATAACGCATGCTCAGAGCATTCTAAGGTAAAATATGATGTCCTGCATGGATCTGTACTGGGCCCCATATTATTCTCATTATATATGCTTCCACTGGACACCACCATTCGTTGGCATGGTATTAGCTTCCATTGCTACGCAGATGATACTCAGTTGTATATATCTTCCAATCCGGATGATATCACTACTACTCTCAAGATTGAGAACTGCGTCCAGGACATTAAAAACTGGATGGCGTCTAATTTTCTTCAACTCATGGCATTACTCTGGCTTCCGATTAAATATCGAATTGAATTTAAAATTATGCTATGTACGTTTACATCAATGGTGGTCTATATGGATATAAAATAGCCTGCCGGAGCCACATGCTAATCACTGTCACGTGAGCTATGTACATTTAAATCAATGATGGTTTAAATTGATGTCCACACACTCAGTCTGTATTGTCTATCTTTTTGCATGCTTCTACCCAAGACGATTGCATGCAAGCATTTACAAGCTCCTGGGAGATGGTCTGGCTTGCCAGTGGATGTACTGATGCCGGGGTTGGATGTGCCTTTGCCACAAGAGGATGTGCTGATGCTAGCTCCTACCTGAGGCTCACCATCTGCACTGAAGGAACTGTGACTACTTGGCCAGGGAACAAGAACCTTAACTAACTGTAGAACCACCTTTTGACCACAAATACGGACATGTGCTAAAGGGCCGCTCAATGGAGGATGGGTTCCCTTTTGAGTCTTGGTCCTCCCGAGGTTTCTTACTTGGTTTGCTCATTAGGGATCTGGACGCATACGATTGTAAAGCTGCTTTGTGAAAACGTGTTGTAAAAAGTGCTATATACATAAATTTGACTTTGACTTTGAAATTCAACATCTTTTGGAGGCGTCCTGAGCTTTTTTAAATCAGCTTCACCCTAACAAGTTTGGGACTCAAATGCTTGTGGGTAGTCCAATGTATGGAATCACTCACATGCGGAACTTGCACCTGACCGCCAGCAGTAATGTCAGTAATGTCAGTCATAGGAGCTTACCATCTCCTGTCAGAGATGGATTGAATATCTGGCAGTACAACTCAACAGTACTTATTCAGTTCTTTTGATTGTTAACCATCATCCTCCCAGACTACATACAGATTTTCTTGAAGATTTTGCAAAAATGCTTTCTAGGATTTTAATTTATTTTGATTATGTTTTAATTGCTGGGGATTTTAATATTCACATGGATATATCCACAAATCCAATCACTTCAGAGTTCATGAGGATACTTAACTCTTTTGATCTCATACAGCATGTATCAGGCCAAACTCATAAGCACGGCCACATTTAAGATTTGCATATAGGTTAATAATACTGAAATTACTGATGTTGCAATCTCTGATCATTTTGGTGTATTTTTCAATATGTCATTATCTACTAGAACACTCAGTGAAAAGTGCACAATAACCAAGCGTTATCTCAGTGCTGGCAGTGCCGTGGCCTTCACAGACATGATACAGTCCCTCCCTCCTCTCTCAGAAAATGGGAATCAGTTAGTTGAAACATTCACACACAGAGTTAGTAACTGTATTGATACTGTGGTACCAAAGGTAACGAAAATTATCTCTGGTAAAATTAAGATGCCCTGGAGAAACACTCCATCTATTGTAAAATTTAGGCAAGATTGTAGGCAGGCTGAGAGACATTGGCGAAGGTCAAAATTGCAAGTACATTTTGATATTTATAAAACAACATTGCAGAATTACAACAGTGAAGTGAAATCAGCAAGGAAAAACTATTTCTCTACCTTAATCAATTCATCCAATAATAACTCAGCTGTCTTTTCAGAAGTATAGATTAGCTAGTAAACCCCACCTCCTGTGTCTTCCCTGAATTTGATTCAGTTGAAAAATGTGATGAGTTTGCAATATTTCTTAGGGACAAGATTACTAGTATAAGGCAGAAGATAGTAAAAGCAATAACAGACTATCAACCCTTATATCAGTTACTCAGCCTAACTTTAATATGTCTTATTTCCAAGAAGTGGACATGGTAACACTACTTGATGTGATTTCATCACAAAAATCCTCTACATGTGAACTGGACCCTTTACCAACATGCTTTTTCAAGCAGGTACTGAGCTCATTAGCAAATGAAGTTCTAACAATTGTTAATCAGTCTCTGCAATTGGGAGAATTCCCTCATATTCTTTAAACTGCTATGGTTAAACCACTATTAAAGAACAGAAATCTTGATCCCACAATTCTCAATAATTATCGACCTATATCTAACCTTTCCTTTCTTACCAAAATCATTGAAAATGTTGTGTCAATCCAGTTGAATGATTATGTCAAAGCAAATCAAATAAATGACACTTTTCAATCTGGTTTCAGAGCTCTCCAAAGCACTGAAACAGCCCTAGTTAAGGTAGTAAATGACTTGAGATTGAATAAGGATGCAGGCAAACTCTCAGTCCTTTTTCTGCTAGATTTAAGCGTCGCTTTTGACACTGTTAATCATGAAATACTTCTTGATCGACTACAGAGCTGGGTAGGCCTTAGTGGCTTAGTCTTAGACTGGTTTAGATCGTACCTAACTGGGCGTGATTACTTTGTAGCATTAGGTACCTCTTCCTCCACACGTCAAAAAATAACTTGTGGCGTCCCCCAAGGATCAGTTCTTGGGCCTTTACTATTCAACCTATATATGCTTACATTAGCACATATCATTAACAAACATGGTATTAGTTGTTGAAGAAAACAACCAAATTTCCACAGTCCTTGACATGGGGCTGCATGTCAGGCAAAGGCACTGGGGAGATGACTGTAGTTCATTCTTCTATCAATGTACAAGTTTACATTGTTTTCCTTCAATTGAACAGATTTTTGGAGATGATGACATTGGGGAAACACATATTCAGTCGATGTTATGGCCTGCAAATAGTCCAGATCTCAAAACCTTTGGTGGAAATTGGAAAAAAAAAAAAGGTCCACAAGAAGGCTCCGACCTGCAAAGCTGATCTGGCAGGTGCTATCAAAGAGAGTTGGTACCAAATTGATGAAGAATACTGTTAGTCACTCATCAAGTCCATGCCTCAGAGACTGCAAGCTGTTATAAAAGCCAAAGGTGGTGCAACTAAATACTAGTGATGTATTTTGAATGTTGTTTTGTTTATCTGTTTTTCATGATTCCATATTTTTTCCCTGTGCTTGCTCAAAGAAAGTCACTGTAACGTTTGACTCGGCCCTCCTCCCGTGTCGTTCTGTCATTTACTTTATTTGTCTTTGTTTAATTGTCCAGTGTCATGCCCTCTGTTTTATTCCCTGCCCAGTATTAGTCTCATCAGCTGTTTTGGGTTTGTCCATGTAATGAGTTGGGGTTTTATTCCCTGTGCATTCATTCCTTCGTTGTAGGTCTTTGTTTGTGTAACTCTCAGGTGCTGTTACCATGCCACTAAACCCTGTTATGTTGGAGCTCTCTGCTCCAAAACCGAGTACTTATCTCTCCATGGTCCTGTTGTCTGAGTATCTTCACTGTCGAGGTTCAGTCATTCCAATCTAGACGTTCGCTGTATCGTTTATTCATGTTTAGTTCTCTGACTGTTTAAAACTCCTTGGTATTTGTGTCTTAATAATTAGTTGTTTCATCAGTTATTGTGATGTGTCCTTCTAGTCTCGTGTGTTGTTTTATAGTTGATTGTGGTTTAGTTTCCTGTCTGTTTAATTCTCTTCATCTCCTGCCATTTCCTTAGTCAGTTGCTTCTCCGGTAATGGTAGTCCGTTTTTCTTACGTTCAGTTAATATTCCATGTCCGGTTGTTTGGAATTTATGGTTATTGTTTCTCATGTTTATTTAGTCTTTCATTCGGTTGTTCATGTATGTCGTTAGCCTATGCGGCTTTGATCCTTTGTGTGTTTATTGTATGATTTATGTTATCGCTATATGTTAGGTTTATTTGTACAAATTGGGTGAGAGTCTGTTATGCCTCGCCGGTCTCGCACCGTCCGCATTGGCGCAGTTAGGCTACGAGCTGTTACCAACAATAAATCAACCTCTCTCCAGCAATTGTGTCCGTCTCCTAATGCGAAATCGTTACAGTAACATTTACTTTGTTTCCACAATGTTTTTTTTCTTTTAGTGTTTCTGAAAGCCAACAAGTTGCACTTTGGAATGACCTTATTATTGCATCATGTTTTTGATCTGAGTTTGTTCTACAGAATAAAATGTCTGAATGATTGCTCATCCCAGACTGGTGATTCCATACTTTTTGCCAGTTGTACTAAATTCCCTGAGAAGCTTATTAGACCTCGACAAGAGACTGTTCACAGTTTCATTCTAAGTTATAATACTGTAGGGCAGGGCTGGACAATTCATTTTTACAAGGGGCCACATGAGAAACCTGAATTGTGTCCGAGGGCCACACAAACAATAAACTTGCGCGAGTGTGCGCGCGCCGAAAATGATGTCATCGCGGTGGCTCCGTCCAACTCGTGCGAACTTCCGAGAACAGCAGAGACGTTTATACTTGCCGCGTCACATTCTGTGCATGATGTGTGTTAGTATAAATAAACACCCCTCAAAAACAGGGGAAGGAACATTTACCTGACCAATTTTAATGTTGGTTTTTGTTTCAGATTTGAAAAGTGCTGTAATTTAGGCTAAAGTACTTGAAAATGCTTGAAATTGTAACTACTTATAATAATAATAATAATAACATTTTATTTGTAAAGCGCCTTTCTGGACACCCAAGGACACTGTACACACAGGAAAAATAAAATACAATATAAATACAAATAAATATGCATAAAAATAGAATAACACTACAATTTTCAAATCTCACCCATAAGCCACTTTAAAAAGATGAGTTTTAAGACCAGCTTTAAAAATATCTAAAGATGAACAAGCCCGCATTTCATCAGGGAGCCCATTCCACAGCATCGGACCCGTGACACAGAACGCTCTTTTCCCAGTGGAATTTAACTTATAGGGCGGAACCACAAGCAAGTGTTGGCTTGAGGATCTAAGTGTACACATCGGGGAGTATGGCTGGAGTAACCTACTTAAGTAGGAAGGAGCAAGGTCATGCAGGGATTTAAAAACCAACACTAGCAGTTTGTACTGGATGCGATACTGCACTGGAAGCCAATGAAGGTGACACAGTACCGGAGTAATATGCTCCCAAGATCTTTTATGGGTAAGCACCCTTGCAGCTGAATTCTGCACATACTGCAGCTTGCTCAAAGCCCGCGCAGGGAGGCCATACAACAGAGCATTGGAGTAATCCAGTCGACAAGTGACGAATGCATGAATTAAGGTCTCAGCAGCAGCAAAAGAAAGGAAAGGGCGAATCCTAGATATATTCCTAAGATGGAAAAAGGCTGCCCTACATGTATTTTTAATGTGTGACTCAAAGGATAACGTAGAGTCAAACGTGACTCCGAGATTTCTTACCTCAGCAGAGGTAGAAACAACCAAACCCGGAATACTGACATGGGTGTCCCCAAGTCTCCTAACTGTAGCAGGAGAAGCAATTATGATGGCCTCAGACTTTCTATGATTCAAACTCAGGAAGTTCTCCATCATCCATGCCTTAACATCCGTTAAGCAGCTCAACAAGGCAATAGGAGGCAAGCTATGGGCAGGTTTTGTGTAGATATAAATCTGCACATCATCAGCATAGCAGTGAAACTGCAGCCCATGCTGCCTAATGATGTCACCAAGAGGAAGCAGGTACAAAATGAACAGCAAAGGTCCAAGGACTGAGCCCTGGGGGACTCCATGTAACACAGAACAAATTTCAGATTTAAAACCTCCAATAGAAACAAACTGCTGCCTGTCAGAGAGATAGGAAGTGAACCATGCTAACGCAGTTCCAGTTATGCCAATCATATTTTTAAGCCGAGATAGCAATAGGCTATGGCACACTGTGTCAAATGCTGCAGTCAGGTCCAGTAAAATAAGCAAGCTAACCAGTCCCTGGTCAGCCGCCATCAACAAATCATTCACCACCCTAACAAGAGCAGTTTCAGTACTGTGGTTTCTCCTAAAACCAGACTGAAAGACTTCAAACAGATCACAGGATTCAATATGTTCCTTTAACTGCACAGCTACTGCTTGCTCCAACAGTTTATTGAGAAATGGGAGATTCGAAATGGGCCTATAATTATCCAAATTCTCGGGATCTAAGCCAGGTCTTTTGAGAACTGGAGTGATGGCTGCCAGCTTCAAACATGCCAGAACCATTCCTGAGCTAAGTGAAGCATTAATGACCATGGTAATAAGAGGACAGACAGACGGAGAACAAGCTTTCACCCATTGTGTTGGCATGGGATCCAGTTGACATGTCGTTGCCCTAGAGGTCGTCATAAGCTTTGCAACCAACTGCTGATCCACAGCACCAAAAGCCGCAAAATAACTGCTACTGGACTGCGAGAATGGTCGAGATGTGTCCAACACATTCACAGTAGACTGAAACTGTGAGTATACTGTGTCTATTTTATGATTGAAAGAATCCATAAAACAAGAACAAAGTTCAAACGACGGAGTTAAAGGAAAACTCTTCACAGGGCCGAGTATCCTATTAACAGCTTGAAACAGAGCTCTGGGATTACCGTGGGCACTATGAATAACATTAGAATAATAAAGTGTTTTAGCTTCCTGCAGTTTTTCTTTGTAAATCAGGACATGATCCCTGTAAGCACAAGCATGCACAGTCAGGCCAGTTCTCTTTACAAGTCGCTCTAGCTGTCGGCCAACAGCTTTCACCTTGCGCAGCTCAGAAGTATACCAGGGAGCAGGCTGAGAAAAAGATACAGAGCGAGTTCTGAGAGGTGCCAGGTGATTCAGAATATCTGACAGTGTTTCATCATAGTGAGCCACTAGCAGATCCGGATTCAAACATTCAGGTATAGTCCTCCGTCTGAACATCTCCATAACAGCCAGTGGACTAACATTTTTGAGGTTCCGAAATGTAATCTGGCGTGATTGGTGCAGCCCTCGCAGAGGTCGTGACAGTGGAAAATCAAACAACACAGCTTTATGATCAGACACACATAGATCAATGCTATTAAAATTAAAGGGAGATTTACCCACAGAACAGACAATGTCCAAGGAGTGGCCTTTCTTGTGTGTAGGAAAGTTGACGTGCTGAGCAATATCGAAACTCTGAAGCACATTTAGGAATTCCTTGGCAAGCATACAGGTACCCGAATCAATATGAATATTAAAATCACCAAGCAGTAACAAATCAGAGTAAACAGAGACAAGTGAAGAGATTAGCTCAGAAAACTCAGCCATAAAAACCGAAGTTAGCTTAGGAGGACGATAAATAAGCACAATTAGTACGGGTCTAGCAGCAGAGACTAACATAGCCAAACACTCAAACGATGTCATGTTCGAGATTGAAACAGATTTAATTTTAAGGTTAGATCTGTAAACTACTGCAAGTCCTCCACCACGACCAGTTAAACGCGGTTTGTCCATGTATTTGTAATGTGTATTTGTGTGTTTCATTTCACAACAAATAGCTATCTGACTGAACAGTTCTCTTGTATTACGTTAACAAATACAAACCTCTTGTAATCCCAGGATGAAACATGAGAGAACGTGATGATGTTAAGATTGGGCGTTTTGAAAATAAACAACCATTAAATAATGTAATAAAAAAGCGAATTATTTCGAATAATTTCGAGTATATGTATAAATATTTAACTTAATAAAGTTCTACGTGCTGGGAAATATTGAAATGGACCTTGAAAGTGACAAATGCTTTAATTCCAACTTGTATAGGTGTATGAACCCTGACTTTATGAACATAAAGTATGTATGAACATGACTTTGTCACGCGGCGCACGGGCGAAGTTACAAAATTTGAGAGGTGCACGACCTCGCAAATCGACAGCGCGCAAGGCCCTCGCGCACAGGCGGAGCCACAGCGATTATGTCATTTTCGCCATGCAGATGCTCGCGCCGCGTCAAGTATAAACCAGGCTTAGACCTAGCTTTAAAGCACTTCTACGGCACTATCAAGGTCCATTTCAACATTTCCCAGCTGACTCAGGTTCTCTCTAAGCTTGGTTTCTGGAAAAGAAAACCCGGAGTTTTCGTTAACTCTGAGTTTACTTACCCGGTTTCGTCACTGAATCCGCTTTCTGGAATACCCCCCTGTTCAGTCAGCTATTTGTTGTGAATCGAAATAGTTACAATTTCAAGCATTTTCAAGTACTTTAGCCTTAATTCCAGCACTTTTCAAACCTGGAACACAATTAAAATTCATCAGGTAAATGTTCCTTTCCCTGTTTTTGAGGGGTATTTCTTTATACTACCACATATCGTTTCGGACAACACTGCACAGAATGTGACGCGCCAAGTTTAAACGCCTCCGCCGTTCGCGTGAGGTGTGCAGAGTCGCCACTACGTTCACTCGCAAAAGTATAAATTCAGCCTTAACTTGTCGCTGATCCTTGTTTTTCACACAGCTCACACACACGCACGTACGTCCACACGGAATTAACACAAATGTAGAGCGTCACAAAATAAAAGCGTCACAGTTGTATTGCACGCACGACATAGATATTTGTTTCATTTATGCTTGGCCTCTCGCGGGCCGGACAGGGACGCTCAACGGGCCGGATGTGGCCCGTGGGCCGTAGTTTGCCCAGGTCTGCTGTAGGGGTTGGGATTACCAGTAGAGTAAAAAGAACATACAATAAATTAACAATTTAATACACAAGACATATTTACAGAATGAATTTATTTCATTAAGAAATGCACTCATCACACATTATTACAAACCGGATTCCAAAAAAGTTGGGACACTAAACAAATTGTGAATAAAAACTTAATGCAATGATGTGCATTTAAAATGCAGGGTGAAAAATGCAGGGTGTTCCCTGAAAGAGACGACGTCTAGATGGGAGCAGATGTTGTTCTAGAACCTGAACAACATATTTTAAGTTCTTCATGGAACACTGGGACGCCATGTCATCCGGACCAGAGAGGACAAGGATAACCCAAGTTGTTACCAACACTCCGTTCAGAAGCCTGCATCACTGATGATATGGGGTTGCATGAGTGCTTGTGGCATGGGCAGCTTGAATGCCTGGAAAGGCACCATTAATGCTGTTCGTTATATGCTCTATTTCCTTTTTTTAGCTACTTGTCCCAAAGTTTTTGGAATTTGTTGACACTGAAATTTTGAATCAAAATATTTTTTCTTTAAAATGTTACATTTACTTAGATTTAACTTTTGATTTGTTATCCATGTTCTATTATGAATAAAATATTGACATTTGCCATCTCCACATCATTGCATTCAGTTTTTAAGAGTTCAGTGTCCCAAAAATCCAGTTTGTATTAGAAAAATCTTGTATGTGTACTAGATCTCTTAAAGTTCAAGACAAAGATGCCAAAGATGTTTTAATGGTAGTAAACACAGTGTCATCACCTTGTGGCTCCAGGCTTTACCCCCAGCATGTCCCAGCTGTCCTTGCTGCTGCGGATGCGTCGTATGGTATCAGCCTGCTCTTTGGTGAAGCCTATGTTGACTTCCGGAGTCGGTCTCCTCCCTCCATTCTCACACATATCGGTTATGGAGGAGAAAAAGGCCTGTTGAAGGTCAAAAAGAGATTTCAAAATCTTTAAACAACTCTAAATCTAAACGCTGAGGTGGTTCAATGCCATTTCTGCATTTTATAAGATATGAATTTTTAAAAAGCACTATAATTCTCAATAAATACCAATGCCTATAGTAACTTTTCAGCTGTAATAAGTGAATGCTTATGCAACAGTATGACATGTGGTAGAAGTAATGTGATTTCTCTGATTTTTATCCATTAAAACTACTGTTTAAGCTGACTACTGTTTCATATTTATATAATGTCACAATCACGGGCAGATGTTAAATTTCACTGGGGTGGGTGTGTACAACTGAAAAGTACTCAACAACAATTCCTGCAGGGAACACCAAAGGTGCTACCAAAAATGCTGATGTATTAAATATGAGTTAATGGTCTCAAAAACTCACTGTGATGATTATGTTAACTGTGGATCTCCTGCATTCACAGATATATACATGCATTAGAAGACGGTACCATCCTGTACCAATATGATGTGGTGTTGATGTACAGGACTCACCATTGAGGTAAATATGCAATTGTAAATGTGTAAAAAAAAAAAGTCTGTATTTTTAAGTTCTCACTCATTTTCAGTGTAGCTCAGTGGTCAGCTACTACTAACTTCATGGCCATAATTTTCACCTTTAGTCCAATTTTTAATTCTCACATCAAAGGAAATTAAAACAAAATATTATCACTTATACAGTATGGTAAATACTCATATCCATTCTACTCATATCTGTACTGCTGTCATAACTGGTTGAGAAGCTCAACCATCACAGAGCATGTGAGAACACAAACCTGAAACATCTCACTGATGCCTTCACCACTCTGAGCAGAACACAAACCTCAAACATCTCAGTGATGCCTTCACCACTCTGAGCAGAACACAAACCTGAAACATCTCACTGATGCCTTCACCACTCTGAGCAGACGTCTCAAAGTAGTGGAACCCCCGGCTCTCCGCCCACAGCCTGCCTTCACTCTCGTCCACCACACGCCTTTTGGTCAAATCAACCTGTGAGAGAGGAAGACCGTCCTCACATCTGTTTGTCCTCACACACATTTGTACAGACTTGGTGTGGATGCTTACATATCTCAGAGAGCAATTGCATATGAAACAGTTCATCATTTTTTTTTATAATTCAGAATAGATTTAACAGAAACGTAAAGCTGACCTTGTTAGCACAAACAACAAAAACGATGCTCTCCATGTTGGCTTGAGAGCCCATCTCCTGCTTCATCTCTGTGAGCCAACTGTCCAGACCATCAAAACTCTCCCTCAGCCCCACATCATACACCAGGATCACACCCTGAGAGTCCTTATAGAACTCATTACGTACCTGTGGAATCACAATATACTACAATGTACCATTATGTATGATATTATGACAAAATCCCCCGCAGAGTTATGACGGTAGTGGACCCAAGTGCCTAGTCTGTAGAAGAAACCTAACTCGCATGCAATGCAGGAAAAAAGGGAGAAAACAAAACACTAGCGGAGTATATTCAATGGGGAAAGAATAGGACAGAGGTACTCAACTGGCGGACCGCGGTCCGGATCCGGACCCGAACGCAGTCCTGTTCGGACCCAATCTCATTCCTGATTAACCGGATACAGTCCAAAAAATATATATATTTATTCATTTTGATGGGAGAATTAATTTTAAACCGGAGCATATATTTCAGGGCTATAAACACTCCATTACGAGTGTTACGTAACTCAACAGAGACAGAGACTGGGTGGCGAGACACCAAAACGCAGTGTAACACAGAGAGATAGGTTGAAGGTTGGCAGCAAAGTAGTCAGACAACTCAGCCATGAGACACTGCATCTGTCTTCCTTATAACACAAGGGCGAAGGGTGCAGGCCATCACCGCTGATTGGGCTGAGGTCTGGCTCGTGGGCTCCTCCTGGTGGTGACAGAAGGACCAGCCCTGGAGCCAGCCCTGACTATTGATATTTTGATAATCTATATGATTCTAGAAATAATCATAAAACAATGTTACTGAAATGTAATTATTAGATTTGTAAACACTAAAACCAGCTTTCAGTAAAACAAAAAAGTTACTGATTTCAGTAGAGTAATACTATACTCTACTGAGCTCAAAGGCATTTCATCCCTGCACAGCTTTAAGAAGAGTCTCAAAACCTTCCTTTTTAGATCTGCTTTTAGCTTTTAGTTAAGCAACTTTAAATCTGTTCCATCTTATTTACTTTATTCACTTTATTACATTATTTTATTGTGTTGTTTACTTTTTTATCTTTAATTTCTTAATATTTTCCCTTGTCTTTTTATCTTTGCCTCCTTTTAATGTTTCTTTTTAAAATGTATTCAGTAAAGCACTTTGAGTTGCATGTATACAGGTGCTATACAAATAAAGTTTATTATTATTATTATTATTATTATTATTATTATTATTATTATTATACATGTGTGCTAAGATATTCAATACTATACATGTCTGCTGAGATATTCTGAGAAAGATATTTCCCACACACACACACACACACACACACACACACACACACACAAATAATAATAAGTGCATCAATACCTCATAAAAGAATGGATGTCCAGCCATGTCAAAAATGTTGACTTTTATTTCCCTGTCACGCACTTGAACCCTAGTTCGGGGAGGCAAGAAAAAAAAAAGGTTTGAATGCATGACAGCTCCCCCTGCATTGTACAAACTAACAAGCCCGTTATGCTCATTTGCTGTATTTAGTACTAAAGTTCAGGAACTAAGGTTTGTTGATGGCTAAGAATAGTAGAATGCTGAGTTAGTTACTTCATTGACTGACACTGTTTGTCAAGGCACATAGCATTGTAGTGAACTAAAACCTAAACTAAACTCAGTGTCTTCAGCTCAAACTCATCACTTACTTGGTCACTCCATAATCTATCCCAATTGTTGCGAGATATTTGGGTACAAATCTCTTCTCACAGTATCGTTTAATGATGCAACTCTGCAAAACAAAAAAAACAATTGTACTAAGCTAAGAAAACATATAGGGACTGATTTTTGATAAAGCTAACAGTGTAGAAATTAAAAGAATATTGCATGTATCATCCAGAGAGAGAAATAGAGGAAGACAGACAGAGACAGAGATAGACAGAGAGAGAGAGAGACAGACAGAGAGAGAGAGAGAGAGAGAGAGAGAGAGAGAGAGAGAGTAGGTTGGCTAGGCAACATTAAAACTAGCAGGCCATGTACTAACTCCATTGTAGTAAACATTGCTACTAACATTATTAACTTTACTACTGACATTACTACCTTTTCTACTAACATTACTGGCATTACTATTGATGCTGCTAACAATGCTATTGGCATTACTACTGACATAACTACTGAAATAACTGCTGACATTACTACACACACTCACCTTGCCAACCTCTGCATTCCCAAGACTGATCACCTTAACCCGCAGAGATTTCTTATTGTCCCTCCGTTTCTGTACATTGGTCTCCATTTCTGATGTATATCATCAATGCCTTAGGAGAAAATAACATTAACCTACCAAACACGCAGTCAGTTCTGTCGCTTTGAGTGTAAGTGTAGTTACATATATGTAGCTATAAGTGTAGGTGTGTGTAGTTGTATTACATATGTAGTTACAAGTGTAGTTGTATATATGTAGTTATATGTGTGTATGTGGTTATATAGGTGTGTGTAGTTATATGTGTGTGTGTGTGTAGTTATATAGGTGTGTGTAGTTATAAGTGTGTGTAGTTATATGTGTGAGTGTGTAGTAGTTATATAGGTGTGTGTGTAGTTATAAGTGTGTGTAGTAGTTATATAGGTGTGTGTGTGTGTAGTTATATAAGTGTGTGTAGTAAAATAAATGAGAGTGTGTAGTAGTTATATAAGTGTGTGTAGTAATATAAGTGAGTGTGTAGTAGTTATATAGGTGTGTGTGTGTGTGTAGTTATATAAGTGTGTGTAGTAGTTATATAGGTGTGTGTGTGTGTAGTTATGTGTGTGTTGTGTGTGTAGTAGTTATATATATGTGTGTGTGTGTAGTTATGTAAGTGTGTGTAGTAGTTATATAGGTGTGTGTGTGTGTGTGTGTGTAGTTATATAGGTGTGTGTAGTTATATAAGTGTGTGTAGTAATATAAGTGAGAGTGTGTCTGAGCCGTGAAGGGTTTAGTCCGCGGAACTCGACTAGCCTACACTACATCTACACAACACCGACCACACCGGTTTAAAGATACACGCTTTTACGCATTTAGCTACGGCAATTATCTATTATGTCAGTAACGACCAGTAACGACATTCGTTTAACAAAAGAATAGAAACATTGCCCAGCTTCGTTTCGATAGATAGTTATAAATACCCTAAACTAGATAGATCAGCCAAACAGCTGCGTAGCTAGCTGACATATTTGTAATTCTTAGATTTACCCAAACAGATTCGTCGCACTCCTCGACTGGTAAATATTTAATCACCGTGTCTTTCAAATAGTAACACGACCTGATGAGACTGTCGAAATCATAAAATAACCGCAAACGCAAATTACATACAGCAGAACAGCTGTGTTTCTATAGTAACATGACCAAATAAGAGTCCTAGACGAAGCGGTTCACTTGATAAGCACATTCGACAAAAAAGAGAACGGAAGCGTGTGAATCCGCATATTTAGGCGAGAACCCGCACATTCAGGCGTGAACATTTGGGTGTGCTTATAGTTCTACGCATTATCTTATAAACATATAAACTTTTGAGCTCAATATATTTTATAATTTGTAACATTGTGTGTATATACTATATATATATATATATATATATATATATATATATATATATATATATATATATATATATATATATATATATATATATATATATATATATATATATATATATATGTGGCCAGGTGTAGAAGGAGGGAATCACACAAACCAGACAGCTCTAAGATTAATGTGGGGCTTTTATTTCCCGACTGATCAAGGAAACAGCATTAACTTTGTTTGATTTGAATATTTAAATTAACAACTAAAATTAACAAGTACTTCGGGACAAAAAAAGAAAGACAACAGTAGTGGACTGTTCATTCAAAAAATTACAGACAACCTCTTTAACGGAAGGACACACTCCAGTGGACAGTCTTATCTCCCCTCTAAATCAAACAAAGATACATCTATATCAATAAAACTCATTTTTACATTGTTACCACATAAACATTTAATAAAACTTTGTTGAAACACTTACGCCGACATACTACTGGTGATACTTATTAACGTCTCTGTCCGTTACAGTTTCAGTTAGGCTCTCGTGCTGGGTGACGTCATACGTGCAATTTCATACATGCACGAGAAACTGGCCTATACTACCTCTCAACAGTGCCACCTATTGGATACTTAAAATAGCATACGAGGCAAAGGAGAGAACGATGACCATTTCATATGGAAATAATAACTTTATTATTCACCTGGCTACATTCTCCCCTGCCTGAAGTCAGCGTCCCGATGACTTCCTAAACATTAACTGTAGCATTTTGCTTTGACGTGTAAAGAACTGTTCCCGCTAACACCTAAAACAATGCCTCTGGGGTGAAAGACACAGCATTACATGCAGACATGGGTAAATTGAATGGGTTTCTGTTTTTGCCAGCATTTGTTCTAGCACTTCTGCGTGGTGGAGGTGTTGGCATAGGTGTGTTTTTATCTGATTGTCCTACCCTCCGCCGCGGAGCAGGTACAGGTATCTCCACTGGTTCCTCTTCAGACAAACCTGGACTTTTCTCAACAGGTTGTGGTTGAAGAGGCATTTCTTCACTGGAGATGTCACCCAGTTCAACATCATGTGATTGCTTACTTCCCACATCACTTCTACTTTCATCTTCAAGTTGACTTTCAAGGTCCTCTAACATTTCAGCAATGGGTTCTCGGACTTGATCCACCAACAGGAACTCAGGTTCTGACTCAATAGATTCAGCTTCGGATTCCAAATCAGGCTCACAAACAGGAGCTGCTTGGGGAATGTGTCTTGGAGCTGGTATAGGATTTACACACAGGCACAGATTGGATCTATGCACTCTCTTTACTGGTCCTCCATTCACAGGTACCACTGCGAGTGTCGTTCCTTGTACATCCATGACTTTATACACTGTGGATGACCATGCATCTTGGATCTTATTTCTACCAATAGGGCGATGACGAAGATAGACATACTGGCCTATTTCCACTGGTGGACAGTGCACTTTTGCATTCTGGTGAGCCATTCTGTCAGCAGCTTTCTTTTCTGCAAATGCCTTGGCTCTCTCATGGGCATCTTGCAGACGTTCTCTGTGGGCTGTAAGCCAATAAGACCCTTCTTCTTTTATTTGTTCTTTTCCTAATAGTGCATCAACTGGTAAGTGAGGTTCCACTCCAAACAACAAGTAATATGGGGAGTAGCCAGTGGAGGAGTGGGGTGTCACATTATAAGCATACACGAGTTCTGCAAGGTGCTCAGGCCAGCGTTGTTTTTTTTCAGGGGGCAATGTTCTCAAGAGGTCATGCAAGGTCCTGTTAAACCTCTCACACTGGGGGTTTCCTTGGGGGTGATGAGGTGTGGTGCGTGTTTTCTTTACTCCATACAGCCTACACAATTCTGCAATCACAGCACTTTCAAAATTTCTGCCTTGGTCTGAGTGCAAGCGCACCCGTACTTTAAGAACCACTCGTTTAATATGACTTTAGCAGTTGTGTCTGCTCTCTGGTCTCTTGTGGGGAATGCTTGACTAAACTTAGTAAAAACATCTGTGACTACGAGTACATTTTCGCAACCATTACGGGCACGCTCAAGGGTGGTGTAGTCTACAGCTACAACCTCCAGTGGACGGGTAGCTAAGAACGGAGTTTGTGGTGCGTGAACTTTGGGCTGTGGCAATTTGGTTAAAACACATCTCTGGCACTTTTTAACCCACTGCTCCACATCCTCATGCATCCCTCCCCAAAAACATCTCTGTTTTAGTAGACCAAGCGTCCGTTCTATACCTTGATGTCCCATCTGATCATGTACACTGGAGAGCACCTTTTCTTTGAGACATGCAGGTAACAACAGCTGGTGACATTTTCCGAGGTGAGCATCTTCGATCTCACGGTACAGGAGTTCATCTTTTTCTTTGAGACGGGGCCACTGTTTTAGGAGGGAACGTACTGGTAGAGGCAAGGTTTGTCTTTCTTTGAATGATGGCTTTCGTTTCCTGTTCCAAAACTTTTTCAACACCCTAAGTGTGGGGTCAGAGGCTTGGAAGTTCTGGAGCTCAATTTTAGTGTAACCAGGGAGTGTAGGTGTGTTTATATGTATTCCATCATCTGTGTCTTCACTGTCTGGGTTTGAGGCATTTAACTGCCTCACCTGAAATTGCTCAACACCTGCAGATACTAACTCAGGATCTAAGCCAGTGCCTACTCTAAGGCTGTCACATATGGCAACACAACCATCGAACTCTGCATCCTCTGAAAAAGGATCTGAGTCACTTAAAGCTGGCTGTCTGGAAAGGGCATCAGCTGCCGAGTTACAGCGACCAGGCCTGTACTTAACATCAAAATTAAATACAGCCAACTGTGCAACCCAACGCTGCTGGATAGCCCCTAACTTAGCAGTGGAAAGGTGACAAAGTGGATTGTTGTCTGTCAGGATTGTGAACTTGGACCCGAGGAGATAACTCCTAAACTTCTCTGTAACTGACCATTTTAATGCAAGAAGTTCTAATTTCATACTACTATAGTTTTTGTCGTTCCTTTCAGCCCCTCTGAGTCTACGACTCGCATAAGCTATGACCCTTTTCTTCCCTCCCTGAATCTGGTACAGAACTGCACCTAACCCCAGGTTGCTAGCATCTGTCTCTACTACAAAAGGAAGCTTAAAGTCTGCATAGCCTAATATGGGTGCACTTGTTAACTTTTCTCTAAGGAGTTCAAAAGCCTGGGAACACTCTGGTGTCCAAGCGGACTGAAACAACTGGTTGGCTTTGGTCAGGCTGGTCTCTCTGAGGCAGGTATTGACCACATCATGGAGAGGTCCTGCAACCTGGGAAAACTTCTCAATAAACCTCCTGTAATAGCTACAGAAACCTAAAAAAGACCTGAGCTCTTTTACAGTACTGGGAATGGGCCAATCCTTTACTGCATTTATTTTGTCTGGATAAGTGCCTATCCCCTCAGCTGATACTCTGTGACCCAAAAACTTGACTTCGGACTGGAGAAAGTGACATTTCTCAACTTTAACTTTGAGACCAGTGTTTTTTAGCCTTTTAAGAACTGTCTCCAGTCTCAGCAGGTGTTCCTCGAAGGTTTGGGAAAACACAAGGAGGTCATCGAGGTATACTAAAACTATTTGAAACACAAGGTCACTCATTGTTGCTTGCATTAGACGTTGAAAGGTGGCTGGTGCATTGCATAATCCAAAAGGCATCCGCAGGTATTCGTATAGGCCAAAAGGAGTTGTGAAAGCCGTTTGGTGCCTATCTTTCTCATGGACTGCAACCTGGTGGTAGCCGCTTGCAAGGTCAATACTGGAGAAGAACTTCGCATTGCACAGAGCATCAAGACTTTCATCTATGCGTGGCAGTGGGAATGCATCACGTCTGGTCTTTGAGTTCAGCTTTCTGTAATCTACACATAGCCTTAGACTGCCATCAGGTTTTCGGACTAGGACAATTGGCGAAGCATAAGAGCTGGCACTCTCCTGAATCACACCCTTTCTTAATAGTTCTGATATGTGGTTTCTGACCTCTTTGTACTGATTTGGTGGGATCCGTCTGTAGGGCTGGGAAACTGGGGTCTCATCCATTACAGGAATTTCATGTCTGACTTGGTCTGTGTAGCCTAGGTCATCATCATTCACTGCAAAAACATCAGCATATTTTAACAACAGTGACTTTAACTCTTCTTGCTGCTCTGGAGTGCCCCCTAGATGTAGCCGATTAAACAGGGTCTGTTGGTCTCTGTTGGGACCTTTACTGCCCTTCTGATTGACAGTAACTTCCTCATGGTTAGCCGCTATGCGCAGGAACTGAACTTCATAAGGGTCACCTTCTAAACACTGACAGGGAGTAAGAACACTTTAACTGGGAGCCAGACATCATCTTGTGAGAAGTTGATTACTTGGATTGGAAAATTGTGACTATTGGCAGATATTACAGTGGGCACAACAATCACTCCACCAGGCAGTGGGGTGTTGCCTGGTTCAAATGCCAGAGTGGAGGGGTTATTACAATGTCTCTTAGGGCCCCTAAGGTAAACTGTGGAGACTGATCGAGCAGGCAGGTGACATTTATCTTTTTGTGCCACACGTGCCACGGCTGTCTTTGCTACCATTTCTGTTTCCTGTACATGCTGAAAGGCCTCTCTCCAATATGCATCCAGCTCTCCTCCTAATGCTGCATCAAACTCTGCTAGTATCAGCTCTTTACATCGTTTAGCAATGTTCATTCCAATAATACCAGGTGGGGATGAATCAAGTTCTTTGTTGTCTATGGTGCTATCATCTTTTGTTATCAAAAATCCACATTCTGGGATGGTTATTCCCATGACTTCAATATCGAGTTCTACATAACCTAGGTAGGCAATGGGAGCTTGTTAGCAGCTGTGATTTTAAGCCATTTAGATGTACAGTGCATGTCTTTGTCTTCTCCATGGAGGTGGTCTCTGAAAAAGCTTTCTGTTAAGGTACTCACATTGCTTCCTGAATCAAAAAGGCACTTCAGGGGAACATTGTCAATGTGTATGTCTACTATAGGGCATTTTCCTACTGCATTTAGAAAAAAACGGTCTTTTGTCAATGTCTGAGGTGAGCCTCTAGATTTACCTCGCATTGCTCGGCTCATAGCAACCGAGAGCCCTCGTTTCCCTGCACAGCAGAAACAGGCTGAGTGTTAGACTGACTGGGGGCTCTGTGTGCGGGGCAATGTCTGGCCATGTGTCCTACACCCTCACATCTGAGGCAGATGGGCTGGCCATCTTCTGTGTATCTGGGTATGACTTTTGGCTTATTACTCAGATTCACTGCATTAGGCTTCGCTTTTTGGGTGGTCAGTTCACGTACAGCACTTGTTAATTCTCCAATGGCTTTGCCTTGTTGAGCTATTATTTTGACAACTTCCTGGAGTGTTGTGGCCAAATCACTTTCTGGGTTGCTGGGGGACTGAACATTCTCTGTAGGTCTGCCAGGGCTCTCGCCTACCAGATGCCTGCTTCTTGCCACATTTGAACCTCTAGGTCGGCCCTCTAGGCTCCACATGATGGCTTCTTCACGTAACTCAAAAAGACTGATCTGTGGCTTCTCTCTGATGAGTCGACGGAGTTCGCGGCGGAGGGTGGAATCACGCACGCCTTCAATAAACTGATCCCTGATCGCGAGCTGTGGGTCAGCAACTACACCAGAAGAATTTATCAGCGCAGAGTTAAGCAACTGAGCGAGTGCATGCGAGTAATCTCTTAGATCTTCTCCATCTAACTGACGCCGTGCATAGAATGCATGTAACAACTGTGGTGTGGTGCGTTTCTCTCTATATGCCTCACGCAAATATGAAAACAGGTCACTGGGTTTAACGGATTGTCCATGCATACGTAATTTAACTTCATCTAAAGCAGAACCTTTTAGCAGTGACATAATAAAGTCTATTTGGTCATGTTCTCTTAGACCCCTTAGACTGATAGCTCGCTGAACCTCTTCAATAAATTCATCTACAGAGTGAGCATCATCACCCGGATCACCACTAAATGACACAATCTGTTTCTCCCTAGGCACATACACAATGGATCTAGTTTGTACATCACCTAATGATGCAATGCTTGGCATTACAGCGTCATGTTTTTTACTCAGTCCAATAATTTGTGACTGCAGCTGTATTAGTTGATCACCACTATTACCACTCTCATATGGAGGTGTAGCAGAATCCCCATCTGCGTGGCTGGTTCCAGGCATGGACATGCCCAGCCTTTCCTCGTTGTCTGACATTTTGTGAAGTCTCTTTTGGAGTCACACAGTCTCTCGAAGTCTCTAGATGTCTCTTGGCCTTGTCTTTTGGAGTCGATGAGTGTCTCACACCTGAGCAGCTGTGTCTCGTCCTGCAGCTCAGCTCGTCCTCACTCAACCCTTCCGGAAACTTTGCACCACTCACAACAGTCCGGATGGGACTCCTCTTCACCACTACTGTTGTCTTATATTACTAAAAAAATTTAATATTGTCCCGTCAAAAATGCCAATAAAAAAAAACAACAAATCAAACTGGAAACCCCACTCCTGGTACCAAAAAGGGCTGGTGGTTGTGTGGCCAGGTGTAGAAGGAGGGAATCACACAAACCAGACAGCTCTAAGATTAATGTGGGGCTTTTATTTCCCGACTGATCAAGGAAACAGCATTAACTTTGTTTGATTTGAATATTTAAATTAACAACTAAAATTAACAAGTACTTCGGGACAAAAAAAGAAAGACAACAGTAGTGGACTGTTCATTCAAAAAATTACAGACAACCTCTTTAACGGAAGGATACACTCCAGTGGACAGTCTTATCTCCCCTCTAAATCAAACAAAGATACATCTATATCAATAAAACTCATTTTTACATTGTTACCACATAAACATTTAATAAAACTTTGTTGAAACACTTACGCCGACACACTACTTCACGTTTTACAGAGGCGGTTGGTGATACTTATTAACGTCTCTGTCCGTTACAGTTTCAGTTAGGCTCTCGTGCTGGGTGACGTCATACGTGCAATTTCATACATGCACGAGAAACTGGCCTATACTACCTCTCAACAGTGCCACCTATTGGATACTTAAAATAGCATACGAGGCAAAGGAGAGAACGATGACCATTTCATATGGAAATAATAACTTTATTATTCACCTGGCTACATATATATATATATATTGTGGCGTGGTGTAGGAAGGAGAAGCAGGAAACAGATCCATTTTAACACAACAAGGCTCTTTTATTTAAATTGCCTTAGCAACGTAACGTAATCACGCATGAAGCCATGATCACGCAGAACAGACTCAATTTAATACATGAAACATGAGGGCAGGTCATTAGCTGTAACATTACACAAACACGGCAGGGAGTAAACACATCTGTACACAATGTAAACTTATAAAGGGGGGACTTAACTAACAAGCAGACATAATTACAACCCCCAAGGGGTCAGCCGTCCCCGGCAATCATACCTGGACACGGCATGTCAGCAGTTACACAACAGTAGCATGTGTAACACCGCACGGAGCACATCAGAATGACATCACACAGTATCTCAATGCGCACTGTATAGACATACAGCAGGACAATGTCAGGAGGCCCAGAACAACAGAACATCAAATTATTATTGGCGAGGGTGCTTTTAGTCACTATGGCCCAAAGCTCTGGAATTCTCTTCCTGAAGAGCTCAGAGGCATTTCATCCCTGAATAGTTTCAAGAACAGTCTAAAACATTCCTGTTTAGATCTGCTTTTAGTTAAGAAACTCAATCTTATTTTCCTTATTACATTCAATCTTATCTACTTTAGTCTATTATTTTATAATTTGTCACTTTATTTAATTTTTTTATTGTTTGTTTTCTTTTTATCTTAAATTTTTGTCTTATCTCCTTTTTATGTTTCTTTTTTTATACTGTAAAGCACTTTGAGTTGCATGTATGTATGAAAGGTGCTATACAAATAAAGATTATTATTATTATTATTATTATTATTATTATTATTTTTTTTTTTTTTTTTTTACATCCAAAAATGTAAGACATGGCAAAACACATCAAACATCCCCACAACAATCCCAAACCCGTACACAACATGAAGTACAGTAGGCTACTCACACGTAGTCCTGCAGGTGATGCGTGTGCGCTGTGGTCTGGCCGATCCGGCCACGGGGGACACAGAGCGGGGAACAACAGGGGAAGCACTGGGGGAAACAGGGACAGGGGAGTCCGGGCGACGACCAGCACCCATCAGCTTTGGAGCCAAGCGGTCTTGATGCACTACAAGGCGCCGCTGGCCCCAACAGATCCTGTACACGACCTCTCCCAACTGGGAAAGACTGGCTCTCCCTGGTCCACGCACGCACCTTGTGCAGCCAGGCCCACAAGTCTGCAACAAATGGAGGACCAGGTGACGTGCTGTCCTCGTCGTCCGCAGGGGTGTCGAAAGCCAGGTCAACAGGGGACCGCAGCTCCCGCCCGAACATCAACATGGCTGGAGTGAACCCGGTGGTCTCCTGGACGGCTGAGCGGCAGACCAGCAGTACGACGGGCAGCCACTTGTCCTAGTCGCGCTGGTTTCCCTGGGTGGCAATGGCTAGTTGAGTGGCCAGGGTCCGGTTAAACCGCTCGACCAGCCCATCGCACTGTGGGTGAAGGGGAGTCGTGCGCATCTTGTGGATGCCTAGGAGCCTGCAGACCTCCCCCATCACCTCCGACTCAAAGTTCCTTCCTTGGTCACTGTGTAGGATTTCAGGAACCCCGAACCTGCAAAAGAACTCATTGATCAGAGTCTTCGCCGTCGTCACCGCGCTCTGGTCTGGCACAGCATAGGCCTCCGGCCACTTCGTGAAGTACTCCATGGCTACTAAAACAAAGCGATTTCCCGCATCCGTGACAGGGAACAGCCTGAGCACGTCTACTGCCACCCTTTCCATAGGTGAGCCAGACTGCATCAGATGAAGGGGGGCGCGGTCAGCCCTTGGCAGGTCCTTCTTTGCGGAGCAGACGTCGCAGCAGTGTACATGGAGGTTCATGTCAGTACGACAGCCTGGCCACCAGAACCGTTGCCGCAATTGCCCGAGCGTCTTTGTGATACCAAAGTGCCCAGAGCCCAGTAATCCATGGACTGCTCGTAACACCATGTCACAAAGGCACCACGGCACTACTGCCTGAGTCAGCCGGCGCCTGCTACCTGGAACTTCCCACACGTGGCAGAGGACACCCCTCACAATCTTCATACTATCCCAGCTGGATCTAATTACTTTGGCTACGGGGCCCACCCGTGTTGCGGCGTCCCACTCCGGTAACGAGTTGGCCTCTAACCCGTGTAACGCCCACCCCAGCTCGGGATCCCCTCTCTGGGTCGTGGACAATTCTTACCTGCAAACACATGGCAGCGTCGGTGGGGCAAAGGGGGCCTGACCAACCGTCGTGCAATGCCCCACCTCAGCAGTTCTACTCTCAGCGTGCTAGCAGTGCACCCAATTCGACTCGGCGCAGGGACGACGAGACGACGACGGCGTTCCCATGGCTATGGCCCAGATGGTGCTTAGCTGTGTAGTCGAACTCCTGCAGCCTCGCGAGCCACCTCGCGAGCTGGCCCTCGGGTTCGCAAAACCGCATAAGCCATAATAGTGACGCCTGATCTGTGCACAGTTTGAACAGGACACCGTAGACGTACGGCCAAAAGTGTCGCAATCCTTCCATGACCGCGCCACACAGTAATTGCTTTCGGCTTTGTCTCGCCGCCGGCTAAAGTAGGCAATGACCCGTTCCAATTCATCCTGTACCTGTGAAAGCACAGCCCCCAGCCCATGATCACTGGCGTCGGTGTCTACCACGAACTGCCCCGACACTATAGGGTAAGCCAAGGCCGGCGCGCTGCACAACCTGTCTTTCAGCATGAGGAAAGCCCTATCTGCCTCATCAGACCAACGGAATTTGGCACCGACGTCACTTGTCAAATGGTGTAAGGGTGTGGCGATCTCCACAAAGCCTTTCACAAAACGCCTGTAATATGAAACAAAGCCCAGAAAACTGTGCAACTGGTGCACTGTGCGGGGTTTGGGCCAGTCGTGGACCGCAGCTGTCTTGCTCGGGTCAGTCGCGATGCCATCCTCGCTCACTACATGAAACTGATCCATCTTTGCAGCAGGTTACACTTCGCCGGGTTAAGCAAGAGGCTTGCCTCCTTAATAAGGCCTAAAACCAGCTCAAGTTTGGCTAACGCACCCTCAAAACCGGTGGTGTGCACCAACACATTGTCGAAATAAATCACACTTTTCCCTAGCAACCCCCACTAACACTCGCTCCATCAAGAGCTCAAAGGTTGCCAGTGCGTTACAGAGCCCAAACAGCAAGGCGGTAAACTGCCACAGACCCGTGCCAATAGAGAATGCTGTCTTTTCTCTCGCTTCGCCCGCCAAAGGAACCTACCAATACCCACTGCGAAGGTCTAGCGAACTGAACCAGTCCGACCCCACCAGCTGTTCCAGCGTGTTGTCGACCCTCGGCATAGGATACAAATCAGTTCTTGTCACCGTGTTCAACCGACGGTAGTTGACGCAGCTGCCATCCTTCTTTTTGGGCAGCACAACGGGCGTGGACCACGAGCTGCTTGACGGTTTAATCACCCCCATGGCGGCCATCTCGCTGTGGCGCCCACAGCGACCGGCCCTGCTCTTCCGACAGCCCCACACAGCTACACTCCCACAGGTCACGGACCGGGTCCATACCAGGCGGCGCCGTAGTGTCACTCCCAGCCTGTCGTACGGCCACAGTACACAGCCTTTCCGCCGTCTCGGTACCCCTGTGAATGGCGACTTCACGGCTATTTAGAGTTAGGCTACCGCTGCCGAAGTTAATTACCGCCCCCGCTTGCTCCAGGAAATTGCTGCCTAAAATGCATGGGTCTTTGATGCCCCCTACCCAAAAGGACTGGTTCCACGACCCGTGACCGAAATCTAGCGTCACGGAAATGTGTCCGATAAGCTCAAAACGGTCCCCCGTTACCGTAGTCAGTTCAGTGCGCCTATCCAAAAACGCTAATCCGGCACTAGGTCAGGCCTAAGCAGGGAAACCAATGACCCCGTATCAATAAGCACAATAAAAAAATTAGCGCTCAACTCACAGTTAATGTAGTAGCCAGGCAGCCCCGTAACTTGTGAGATAATGTCAGAGGGTTCCTTGGGATGTTGTGGAGTCGCCGTGTCCCTCACCGGGCGGCTCCCGTGTCATTTCCTGGCGTCACACACGCGTCACTTTGTGGCCGATCTCGTCACATTTCCAGCAGGTTTGCCAGAGAGTATCATCTCAGCTCTTGCTGCCTCGTCCACTGCAGCATTGATGGTGACCGGGTTCGCCAGCCTGACGTACATCCGCAGTTCACCCGGCTCAAGTGCACGCACAAAGTGGTCGAGGAAGAGCTGTTGCTGAGCCTCCCGGGGGAAGGACAAGTATGATTGCCGCACCAGCAGGCCCACCTCAGAGGCCAAGACGCCTATTCGTTCATCCCGCGTCCGTATCCGGTTGTTGAGAAGTAATTTTGCCGCTGTTTCGTCAGATTGTCTCCGAAACCGCGTCATCAGTGCTCTCTTCATCTGTGCGAGCTCACGCCGACACTCAGGACCCTGAGCGCAGGACCCTGAAGCACCGTGCTAGCTGCCGTCTCTGTTGCTCGCGCGTGAGGAGCAGGCGGGGTTACTGCTGCTGTCACGCCCCTCCATGACGTCGTCCCCCGTGCCGAGAGCGGCAAGCCGCCATCACTCAGGCCATCCAGCTGTTGCCTCTTCCTTGTCGTGCCACACAGTTTCTCCGTCTCCCTCCTCAGCCATTTGATTTCCCCAGAGATGCGTCCCATCTCGTCACATGGGGCCACTTTTGACACCAATTGTGGCGTGGTGTAGAAAGGAGAAGCAGGAAACCAATCCATTGTAATACAACAAGGCTCTTTTATTTAAATTGCCTTAGCAACATAATCACGCATGAATCCATGATCACGCAGAACAGACTTAATTTAATACATGAAACATGAGGGCAGGTCATTAGCACTGCCTGTCAGGTCTGTACACAATGTAAACTGATAAAGGGGGGACTTAACTAACAAGCAGACATAATTACACACATATCAATAACCACATGACATAACTGCAAGGGCTCATGGGAAAGTAACGCCATCCTCCATTGGGCCGACGCTACACTATATATATATATATATATATATATATATATATATATATATATATATATATATATATATATATATATATATTTATATATGTTATATATGTTACAATGTTATATTATATTATACACAATATAGATAATATTTAATAACAATAGCATAAAATGGATAGTTTAGACGCAATCTAGATAGCTATGAGTCTATAACTGTCACGTTGTGGGGGGGCCCCCTGCCGGTCGCCTCCGTTTACAGCGGCAGATGTCCTGTTTTTGGTCACGTGATGTTCGTCCTTCAGGTGGGCAGGACCCGTGATCCGTCTCACCTGAGGGTTGTTTGTTCGTCTATCTATGTTTTGTCTTTGTACCAGTTGACTGCTGGTTATTATTTCCTTAATCTGGATCTATGTCACGGGTATTTGGTTTGCGCACTTTCTATTAAAACACCCTCTTTCCCTGAGACTTGGCGTGATCGCTTCCTTTTTTAGTTGCTCACACTGGCCGTCACAGAATAACCAGCCACCCTTTCGGAAGCCGCCAGTCTCCTTTGCTTTCTCCTTCGTTCGTGGTCATGTCTCGTGGTAAGTGTTTGTCTACGTGCTGTGTGTTTGTCGTGTTTTGTCCGAGAGAGTGTTGAGTCTGTCCCCACTCGTCCCGCCGTGTTTAAATGTTGTTTGTGTAAGACCCGTACTTAACACGGCGGTGACTAGAGCTGGGGACCGGTAGACTCCGCTCTCGCCCAGCGAAACTGCCGGTGCCTCACATTGCGCACGTCCGTTGTCCGTTATCGTCTGTATATGTGTGTGTGTGTGTGTGTGTATGTATGTTGTGTTTTGTTTTAATAACGAAACGGACGTGAGCGAGTGTGTGAGTGTGCCATGGTGTGTGTGTTTCGCTGGTGGTGTTCGTGTGTGTAAGTAGACGGGTCCACCGATGCGTGCTGCGCGCTAGAACGCGTGAGACGCGAATCTCTCTGCTCCTTTCGCCTCGGCAAGAGGGACGTGTCGCTGTGGGCGTGGCGCGCAAGCCACTCGCGCATAGCTCTCTCTCTCGAAAGATCTGCAGATCCCGTGGTGAAAACGGTGAGAGAGAGAGCTGGAGTGGGCGCGTCGCGCTCCGCAGAGCGCGCGCATCGGTGGGTCCTGTCCATTTGTTTGTGTTCTGTCTTTGCGTGTTCGTTTTGTCCTAGAGGGTAGCGTGCAATTCCTCTCTTGCACCCCTCTTCACTGTGTGTGGGGAGGGGCCCATTTGAGGTCCCGTGCCGAGGGCATCCTAGGTGCGTGTGTGTTATATGTTGTGTTTGTGTTTTTGTTTTGTTGTTCCCCAGAGGGCCCCCCCCTAAATATGTTTTTGGGGGGGAGCTATGGGGTTCCTGAGCCACGGCATGTGGCTCAGAAGGCGCTGCTTCTTAGGGAGAACTGGCCTTTGGGAGGGACCCCTGAGCAGGGAGGAGCCCCTGTACCTCTTTATGTAGGCAGAGGATGCCTGGGGTGTATGGATAGGGTGTCTCCTCATGCCAAGAAGGGGTCCCCTCCCCCCTGGGTATAAGGGGGTGCAAAGGTCAGGGCAGTGCGCGTTATGTGTTGTGTCGTCTGTGTGCGTGTGTGTGTGATGTGTTGCAGGTCGCTCCTGGTGGTGGATTGCGGCACTCCCGGACCTAGTGGGGTCTCCAGGTGGAGACCCTCCCCTTCAAGCTCGGGGTGACCAGCGCGTCCCTGTTGCGGATTGCCAGGGCCCTGGTCTCTGGTGCTCCTGGGTTAGGTGGAGGAGTCCACCTTGAGATGAGGGGCCCCAGGAGGGGTTCACTCCCCAGGAGTCTGGGGTGACCCCTAGCGAAAGGGCAGGGGTCAGCTCCGAGCGAGGAGGTAGGTTCGGGAGGTGGTCGGTGGAAGCCGTGGTCGCACCCCAGTGTGGCGGCCTGCACACATCCACACCTGTGACGTGTGTTGGGCCATGTGCTCCCGGTCCACACTCAGCGGTGGGGCTTAAGCGGCCTAAGGCCAGTTAGGGCGCAAGGGCCCTGTGACCGACCGGGGCGTGGTTATCGTCTTGTTGATGGCCCAGTCGGTCCAGGGTCCCGCCCAGGAGGCGAGCTACCTGTCTTTGTTGTATTCGGCACATTCAACATGTGCCCACCTACTGCAGAAATCACACTGTACCTACCCCCCCAAAAAAGCCATTAGGTACTGTTGAGGGCTTTAAACTTCTACCTACCACTTTAGCCCAGTGCGTTCGTTTGATAGGAAGGAGATAGCAGGAACAACCATACCAAAATTATAGCAATACCAAAAAGGCCTTTATTAAAACAGAGATATCTCTGGGGATCTCACATTCTAACATTTACATCAGAGAGACCCAACAAGTGTTTGTACATGCCGTCTTTATATATGATTTCTCCGCCCCCAAACGCTTAGATCTTCTTCTATACCTTACATGGTGTTGTTGTTCGAGTAAACATGATTTTGCTGTTCAAGCAGACATGACTTTTCCATTTGTTTCAACATATTAGAATATCTGTTCAAAGGGATGCTGTCCTACACCGGTATGTTGTACTTCTCCTTTATCAGTCTAACACTGCGGTCCTCAACTTCCCGTTGACCGGGTCATCTTCCCTTTGAAACTCCTTACACATCATGATTTCCTAAGGCCCTTCTTAGGGTTCACAGCTTAAACACATCTAATGCAGTAGTTATATTTAATTACTATATTATGTTAATGGTAAGCAAAATATTATTGTAGCTAATGCTATTGCTAAGCAAAAATAAACCCAAAATCACAACAGTACATATTAGTACTAATACTACTCCAGTTGTCTAATACAAAGTATGCTTATGTTATACGTTACCATTTCAATCATGCTCTTGTCTGCATCAGATTCCAGCAAGGAGCACACCACACAGTAATCGTCTGCATTCCCTAGAAACAATGATTTTAGTATGATTTTAATATGGCAACTTCACTCATTCTCTAGAAATAATCATGTAGTAAAGAGTCTCTGCAGTAGCTTTATGGTACAGGACACAGATTGATAGTTTCGTTACCTTTGAGTCAGATGATGGAATATGGATTTATATGGGTTTTGACTAAAGAAAACTTTATGGCACTGCTTTCATGCAGTGTTTGATACCACTGAACTTTACACTGCAGCAGTGCACAGGCTACTTCAAGTCGTGCCTTGGTAACATCTTGTGGGGATGTCTGGACAGCGCTGATGTTTCTCCTCTGGAGATAATCTTCTGCAAACTGCAAAGTGGCATTTTACATGGTAAGAGTAATATCAGTTACTTGTAAATGCCCATCACATTATTTTCAAAAGGTTTACCCTCAACACTAAAATCCCACAACTGCTGGAATGCTGCTGCTTGTTGTGCAGCATTGTTTGTACTGTCCATTTAGGCCCCTGGTCTCCATGGCCTGTCATCCTTAAGAAGTGATGGAAGAACACGGTTGATAGAAGAACACGGTTTAACATCACACCAGTTCTTTTCAGAAAAAAGCTCCAAAATTAGCACTGTAAAATAGCAATGTTAAAATGTTATTACCGCCAGTTACGTAGCAGCTTGCGCTCTAGTGCACTTTCATTTGCCAGGGGATCGATCAACACAAGGACCTTGTCAGACATGTTGACAATCTAAAAGAAATGAGTTCATTCATGTTATTCTCTCGTCATATTATAACATTCTGCTGCATCATAGCACAATTAGAATATCTCTGTACGATTCATGCAAATAATGACTGATGTACACTACCAGTCAAATGTTTGAACACAAAAAAGGCATTTTAATCTAAAGGATTATGCTTTAATTTGTTTATAAGACAATTTGGGAAGGTTGTTGTATATATTAATTAATTCTCAACATACTTGATTTTAAATGCACCCTTTATTTCAGAACTTTAGTTCTCTACAAGGTCTCTGCATGTGAGAATGTGTTCAGGACTGATGTTAAAGCATCATAGGTGCTGCTTCATGAACACGACAGTTACTTCAAAGAATCTAATATGTGTTTATTAGAGCATAAATGAGCATAGCATTCATTCATTGCTTTAGCATATTTCCTGTTTTTTTAATGTCAAAAATAATAAAAATAAACATAGGTTTGACCAAACTTTTGACTTGTAGTGTAAACAATCCTGCTCTGAAAAATAAGGAAAGGTAAACAAACCACTAAAACCCAGTGAGCCCCAATGTTTACAGGGCACATCCAGATTACTTCCAGTGGAAACGTCATCTAAAGAATGTGTTGAATACAAAGATGTCATTATTGTTACTGATAATCATTACTGCTAGACTGTAATTGTGATGAAATTACCTTTCTGAGTCTCTGGAATTGTCCAGAAAACAACAATGTTGTAATAACAGCACAGAGCTGGTGAACAGCTTTCTGTTAAGAACAACTGAAATTTTAATTATGTTGCAAGAAATACCTAACACAGCTACATAAATATACAGTTGTGATCAAATTTATTCAACCCCCAATGCTGCGAAGGGTTTTATGGAATTCAGTGCACATTTGTAATTGTGTTCATAATGAAATCTTACAAGGACTTGTTAAAGAACTAAATGCAACTAAGATAGCATCAATTTTTTTTGTCATAAAGTATTAAATGGCCATTTTGTGATTTCTTCATTGACACAATTATTCAACCCCTTTACGACTACCACTCCTAAGAACAGAGGTTCATTCCAGTGTTTTCCATCAGGTATTGAAAACATCTGTGGATGTCAACGAGCAGCAATCAAGCATGATAAGCACCAATTAGGCAGATTTAAAAGGACTGTGATACTCAGCTCCTTCTAGACATCTACTGGTGTGTTTCCAAGCATGGTGAAGGCAAGAGAATGGTCCCAGAAGACAAGAGAAGAGGTTATTGCTCTTAGCAAGAATGGCAATGGATATAAAAAGATTGCGAAGTTGTTAAATATTCCAAGAGACACTATCGGAAGTATCATTCGCAAGTTCAAGTTAAAGGGCACAGTGGAAACGTTACCTGGTCGTGAATGAATGAATGAATGTTCGATTTATATAGCGCCTTTCCAGATTCCCAAGGCGCTTTACAATTTAACACAGGTACAAGTCACAGACAATCAATCACACACACACCGGCGAGAAGCGGCAGCCAATTGCGCACAGCGTACTCTCTACCGGAAGCCACAGCCCCCTGGGGGACTGAATGGGGTGCAGGAAGGGGAGAGAGGACAGACCCTAGTGGCAAAGCACCATCCACCACTGGGCATACAAGCACACACACACGTGCACGCACACAGACACAGACACTACTTTTTATTGAACATAGAGACACAGACACACACTCTTCTCTCTCAGGGAGAATTTTTTGTTGACTGCCAATTTACCTAACCTCCATGTTTTTGGACTGTGGGAGGAAACCAGAGATCCCGGAGGAAACCCACGCAAACACAGGGAGAACATGGAAACTCCACTCAGATAGGGACTTGAACCCAAGACCCCAGTGCTGAGAGGCAAACGTGCTAACCACCAAGCCACCGTGTTGCCCAGAAAGAAGGTCGTGGCAGAAAGAAGATCCTGACCGCGACTGCTGTGCGCTACCTGAAGCGTAATGTGGAGAAAAATCCCCGCGTGACTGCTAAGGAACTGAAAAAAGACCTGTCAGATGTGGGCACTGAAGTTTCAGCTCAGACAATAAGGCGCGCACTGCATAACGAAGACCTCCATGCCAGAACGCCCAGACGCACCCCCTTGCTGACTCCAAAGAACAAGAAAAGTCGACTGCAGTATGCCAAAAGTCATGTGGACAAGCCACAAAGGTTTTGGAACAGTGTACTGTGGTCAGATGAAACTAAAGTAGAACTGTTTGGGACAATGGACCAGCGCTATGTTTGGAGAAGGAAGAACCAGGCTTATGAACAAAAGAACACCTTGCCTACTGTGAAGCATGGCGGGGGGACAATTATGCTTTGGGGCTGTTTTGCTTCTAATGGTACAGGAAAGCTTCAACGTGTGCAGGGTACCATGAATTCCCTTCAGTACCAGGAGATCTTGGAGGAAAATGTGATGGAGTCAGTCACAAACCTGCGGCTTGGGAGACGTTGGACCTTCCAACAGGACAATGATCCGAAGCACACATCCAAGTCCACTAGAGCATGGTTGAACATGAAAGGCTGGAACATTCTAGAGTGGCCATCGCAATCACCAGACTTAAATCCAATTGAGAACCTCTGGTGGGACCTAAAGAAGGCAGTTGCTGTGCGCAAGCCTAAGAATGTGACTGAACTGGAGGCTTTTGCCCATGAAGAATGGGCTAAGATACCCATAGGTCGCTGCAAGACACTTGTGTCAAGCTATGCTTCACGCTTGAAAGCTGTCATAACTGGAAAAGGATGTTGTACTAAGTACTAAAAAATAATGTCACTAGGGGGTTGAATAAAACTGATAATGATGTGAGCACAGTAAAGACATTTGTGGTTATTCCATCATAAATATTATGTTATGTTTGTCTAATTTATAAGTGCCTCTTTGATATAATTGTAAATAAGATGACTGAAATGATCAAAATCAATGTCAAACTGGCCAAAACACTTTATTTCAGTGGGGGTTGAATAAATTTGATCACAACTGTAATTCCCACTTACCTGCTGTTTTTCAATGAGTGTGTGCAAGTACACATCAATAACCTGCATTGTAAAATAAACAACCATTAAAGAATGTTATACTTCCTCTTGTAATACATTTTGACAGTGATTTAGTCTCTTACATCATCAGCCAGCCACTCGGTCCCATGCAGTGTACGGAAAGATGAATCAAACAGTTTATATGGTCCAACAACTGCCTCCACCCGACCAGTCTTCTGCAGCCCAGAACATTCGAACTGAAAGCACAGCATGAACTTGCCTGTCATCATTTTGGCTTCTTCTGTATGGCTTGATGTGGTTGACATTGTACTTGTTCTTTAAAGTAACCCCCTCTGAATTAGACAGTGCAACAACCTTGCCACATGTCGACTGAATGACATAAGGTCCAATGAAGTCAGGCTCGATCCTTCCTCCCTTTCTTCCCTGCTTTCTCATATTGAATAGAAGCACCTCATCTCCAACACGATACACTACATTTTGGTGCTTTTTTTGGAGTCGTTTGGCATATTTCTGTTTATGCTGAGAAAGAGATGTTTTCTTCTGCTGTTTTTTTTAAGTCTCCCTTAACTCTTTTTGGAGTGTTCTCCTCTGCAAGAATTACTGTAGAAAGCTGAAATGAAAAACAAGATTGAAGTATGTTTATGTTCATGCACAAAGAAAAGTAACAAAATAAAATGTGAAGAAAATTTGTCATTCTGCAACCAATTTTTATTTATTTCTTTTTAAAGTAAAACAAACTGACCGGCATTTCCACAGGAATTTCTGAGGGGAAACTGCCTCCCTGCCATACATCATAAGAAAGGGAGAATGTTTTGTGGTTGTGTGGATCTTTGATCGCAGGGAAAACAGTGTAGCATCCTGTAACAACTACACTGTAAAAAAAAAAAAGTCGTAAAAAAACGGTAACATGTCCGGCAGCAAAAGTTGCCAAACAGTTACCGTAAAATTACAGTAAAATACCACACATAATTCAACAATGAATTACTGTAAAATTACAGATTTTCCCTGTATTTATTCTTTGTAATTTCACAGCCAAATTTGAGTAAAATTACAAATTTTCGTTGTAAGAAAACACAGCTAGAATGTTAAAATAACAGCATAATTAGGTTACTTCATGGTATTATTTAAACGATCTACAAATGAACTTGTCAAAGTAGAGGTAATCTGTGAATATATCCTATAAACTTACAGTGGATAACTGTTAAATGTTGGTTGATCAACGCACAAACTCTTACAATGTACTGTTTATCAAGGAGATTTCAACATTAAAATAATTGGATTCTGCTTTTTAAATACACAAAAATAATGTAAAATTATATATTTTTAACCCTATATAAAAGTAGTTTCAAAAGTTATGTGTTTAATTTAACATCCAATGGTCCAATAAATATGCTACTCTTTCCTATTAATTTACGGTGCTTGGGATGTATTAACATCTTAATTTTCTGTTAAAACTACCAATATTACAATACATTTCTGTAAACATAAATATTTTTGTGGTTATTTTGGTCATTAAATTCCAGCTTACATGAACATTTTAGTTACCTTTTATTTCAGCAGATAAAAGAATGGTGTACTTACATAAATTAATAAACAACATTTAAAACAATGTAAAAACATTAACCAAAACAATAAAAGCAATAATAAAAGCTCAGCCATAATACATACTTTCAATCTCTTTATTTTGACAGTTGAACTTCAACAATCATGACAACTGAACTGACTCTAAAAAAAATATAAAAAACACAAAAAGATGGTTACTATGGATTTTTACAATGTTCTCGAAGTTGAAAAGATTTATATTAAATGGGATTCTAAAATATAAACAATAATGTGAACTAACAGCACTAGTTATCTTATATCATTCTCAGTTTATTGTGTAGTATGGACTGTAGCAGCACGTGCCAATTAAAAGATTCAGATTAGGATTGCTTGGGAAAAATGTTTCCTTGTTTCATTTACACACCCAGTAGAAAATCAACAACTTGAAAAATTTAGCTACACTGAATATGCTTCTACAACGAGAACTTTTAATTGGCTAATACAAAGCACAAGGGCCAATCACAGAATCCAATACTTCAATAATCGTTACAGATCATAAAAGGGCTTACACACAGTTGTTTAAGCCATTTTCAACAGTAACAGTAAGATGGTAAGTGTGCTGAAATTATTTTAAGAATTGCGCCTAGCTATATGAAACGATCACATCAAATATCTCATAGAACAACATCACTTCATTATCACTGTGCACTTGTGTTCAGTCCCAGTTCACTCACTGTTAGCTGTCACTACATAACAGTTTATCATTAACTTTATCAAAAAAGATGTCGTATTAGGACACATCCAGAAGGAAGAAAATTCCATAACTCCAGGTTTTGAACATTATGGCAGTTTCTCTCAATGATCTTGTTAGGCATCTGTCACGTAGGGCTACGCCCTCTCTCCTAGCTGTCACTCCAGTTTCCCTGTTCCTCGTGTCTGTAGTTTCTTGCCGGTTAGTCCCGCCCAGCTTGTCTGTTTCTATGGTTTCCCATTGTCTTCCACACCCTTGTCATCAGTGTTGTCACCTGGTCCTAGTCTAGTCCTGTGTATTTATAGCCCTTGTATTTCCCATGTCTGGTTATCGGTTGTTTTGTGCATTCATGTTCCTTGTGATCTCTAACGTTCGTAGTTTTCCGTTTCATGTCTCGTTGTTTTCCCCATGATCTCCGTGTGTTCTTGCCTGGTCCGTGAGTCCTCCTAGTTGTGTTTTTAATTCATGTCCGGATTGCTTGCCCGTTTTGACCCGCGCCTGTTACCTTGACCACGTCTTTGGAATTCCTTAGAATAAATCTCGCTCTCCTCAGCGTTTGTGTCCGCCTCCCTGTTCTGCCTCGCGCAGATCGTTACAGCATCATTAAACCAGTGCCCACTGCCGCATCTGTGAAAAGAGAAAATCAAATGTTTGTTTTAACCTGCAACCTGTAGGATATATAGTAATTCTGGGACATTGTGTGCACTTTTTAATCAATTTAGAATGCATAACATTGTAACGTAAAATGCAAAACAATTCTGAAATCACAATAACCCCAAATATCAGACAGTTTTGTTTGACATCCAGGAAGAATTGGGCCTGATTTTGGCAGCTGTGTATGGTTTTGACTCGTACCTACATTTTTACAGGGCTTGCAGCTGTAGCGTTCTTGCCCCATTATTCAGTTTCTAAAGTAAACCCATCCATTTCTGACCAGGCTTTTATTGGAGTTTGTGATTGCTTAAAGTGGAACAACTTTCAAAAGTGACTGCACATAAGCTCATCATGGGACCATTTAAAAGTCATACAAATGTTTGTATACATAACCAGAAAACATAGCTGTTTATCAAGTTAAGTAGTGAAATAGTATTACTCATACTGGTGCCTTGATTTGTGTACACATAGTAGTCTTGAAAGAGGTGTTAGCAAAGAACATAGTAGAGGTGAAACAAGTGTAGATAGGGTGATGTGTCTGAAGATAGAAGTAGAAGGTCTGACATTGAATGTTGCCAGTGGTTATGCTACACAGGTTGGATGTGAGGAAGAGGAAAAAGAGAAGTTTTGGAAGGATCTAGATGAAGTGAAAGTATTCCCAGTGAGGAGAGAGTGGTGATTGTAACAGACCTATATGGACATGGTGAAGGAAACAGATGATGAGGAAGCAATGGGTAGGTTTGGTGTCAAGGAAAGGAACCAGGAAGGACAGATAGTGGTGGATTCTGCCAAGAGGATGGAAATGGCTGTAGTCAACACTTATTTCACACAAAAAGAAACATAGGGTGACCTATGAGAGTGGAGGGAGGAGTACACAAGTAGACTACATTCTGTGTAGAAGACGAAACACGACAGAGATTGGAGACTATAAGATTGTGACAGGAGAGAGCGTGGCCAAACAGCATCGTATGGTGGTGTGTAGAATGATGTCAAAAAAACGTCAAACCAGAGAAGACCAAATGGTGGAAACTGAAGAAGGAATGAATGTGGTAAAGAGTTAATAGAGGAGCTGTTAAAGGCGCTGGGTTAGACTTGTTAAGGATAGGAATGGTAATGTTTTAACAAGTGAGGAGAGTGTGATGAGAAGATGGAAGGAGTACTTTGAGGAGCTAATGAATGAAGAGAATGAAATGGAACAAAGAGTAGAGTTTGGAAAGTTTTGGAGGGGATGAAGAAGGGAAGGCAGATGGACCTGATGACATACCAGTGGAGGTACGGAAATCTCTAGGAGAGATAGCAGTGAGGTCTTTGACTCAACTATTCAATGGTATGGTTGAGAGTGAGAAAATGCCAGAGGAATGGAGGAGAGGTGTGCTGGTACCCATTTTTAAGAACAAGGGTGATGTACAGAGTTGTAACAACTACAATGGAATTAAGTTGATGAGCCACACATTGAAGATCTGGGAGAAAGTTGTAGAAGCTAGACTTAGCCAAGAGGGAACTATTTGTGAGCAGCAGGGTGTCGTGCCAAGAAAGAGCACCACAGATGCCAACTTTGCTTTGAGGATGGACAAGTATCGGTAGGGTCAGAAAGAACTCCACTGAGTGCTGTCTGCTTTTAGAGCTTGTCAAAGCAAGCTATGAACAAAAGGGAAAGATCTGACTTATTTTTATATTCCCTCATTCTGTACATGGAAAAAACACTATCACACTGGCAAAGGATACTGGTTTGCGTTATTTTTAAGGAGGCTGCCGGTCTAATTAATTTACATTTCAACACTTTAACATTGTTGGATATCCTGATATCGATGTGAAACACAATAAATTAAGATTCAAATACAGAAATGTAATGTCTCTCTGAACAGCAGCATGTTAATTTGTTTTGTTTTTTACTGTGTAATGAATCCAGAATAATTCCAAATATTTAGCAGGTTTATTCAACAATAGATGAAATCTAAAATGAGATAACACGTGTACAAGTAATAATAGTGCAAACATTATTTAGTAATTTAGTATTTAGTAATTTAGTATAATTTAGTATTTAGTAATAATAAATAATAATAAAACATAAGTAAATAATAGAAAAATAAGGTTAAAGAATAAAATACAAACAAAAGCTATATTTTCTGGTAATAGCACAAACTTTTTATAGCTAGAGCTCAGCATCACAGAAGCAACATAGCCAACATAAAAGCACAAAAACTTGCAGTTTTTTCTAAAAGTTAGGTATACTCTGTAAAATGCTGTTTGTCTGTACAACCTAAAAAAAGACATTAGAAGTATTTATTTAAAGTTGATTAAACACTTGGCCTGGCTGTGCTCATTTTAACTATGTTTATACTTTCGAGACTGACCGTAGCGCGCGACTTCGCACACCTCGCGTCACATTCTTTGCAGTGTTGTCAGTAATGATATGTGATAGTTATAAAGAAATACCCCTCAAAAACGGGAAGGAACATTTAACTGACCAATTTTAATGTTGCTTTGTGTTTCAGGTTTGAAAAGTGCTGGAATTTAGGCTAAAGTACTTGAAAATGCTTGAAATTGAAACTACTTCGTTTCACAACTGTCTGACTGAACAGATATCTTGAACACGTTAACAAATACGAGCCTCTTGTAATTCCAGGACGA
Source organism: Brachyhypopomus gauderio (assembly GCF_052324685.1). Taxonomy (NCBI): domain Eukaryota; kingdom Metazoa; phylum Chordata; class Actinopteri; order Gymnotiformes; family Hypopomidae; genus Brachyhypopomus; species Brachyhypopomus gauderio. Next base: position 2,354,229 of record NW_027506879.1, on the reverse strand, counting down.
AACATGAGAGAACGTGAAGACGTTAAGATTGGGCGTTTTGAAAATAAACAACCATTAAATAATGTGATAAAAAACGCCATGAACAGATTAAAATAAACTGGCTAAAACACGTTTGAAACCAAAACTACTATAACACAACGTGTCAGACAACAACTTGTCGTCAGAATGCTACTTACTCATAATAAAATAATTAAACTCTCCCGGCAAAGCAGCGATTTTTGAAAAAAAAATATAACTAAGACGTACCTTCAGTTGATATTGATCACAGACACTTGGCGTGAACTGGTGCTTCTGTGCTTCGGTGCTTCAGTCGGCTCATCTTTACCTGCGATTCCGTGAATAACTGAACGTAACGTCTCCAGGCACCTGGCGCTCAAATTCAAACTAGTAATTCTCGGCATTCATTGGCTGAACACACCAGGCACCCACGATTCTGTCCAATCACCACACAGAACTGTTTGCTGATCTGTTTCCTGATGGATGAATGTATGGATGGGTCGATCTCTTCTCTCTCTCTCTCTCTCTCTCTCTCTCTCTCTCTCTCTCTCTCTCTCTATTTCTCTAACCCCCCTCCGCAAACTTATTGCTATATATTGCAAAGTTTTAACAGGTTATCTTATGGGCCTTTCTGAAAAAAATCTCCTAATGCCTTATATCTTTGCACCTTCTCACGAAAAGCCCTTGATTGCCCGGGATTGAGGATTGAGGGACCAAATATTTTATATTATTCACTTGCTTGAGCAGAGTGGAGCAGTATTGCGTTCTAAACTTGTTGCTTTAAATGTCATTTCAAATAAAAGGCTGTTGTTCAGTACTTAGTGTATGTGATTCAATTTACAGCTGGTTTAGTAGCAGAGTTATTAATGTATATTTAGAGAATTGGAAATGGGAAATTTAACATAATATTTTACTTCAAATCTTAATTCATTATAATTCCAGCTTTGGTCAAATGCAGATGTTAGGCTGCTGTTTTTGGTTAAATATAATTTCTTTGATAACATGCAATTTTAATATGCCATGAATTTACTGTTTGAAAATGGAAAATTACTGTGAAGTTACAAAAGGCATTGTTCTGTGTTTTTACACTGAAAACTGTATTTTTACACTGATAACTACTAAATTAAAACTCAAGACCCTTAAAAAAATATACAATCCTGTTATAAAACAAGAAATTCTTGTAATTTAAATTTACAGACTTTGACTGTATATTTAAAGGAGTTTTCTTAAAAAAAGTCATTTTCCTGTATTTTACAGGTATATTCTCTTATTATGAAAAAGACAAAAAAATACTGTATTTATTTACAGTAAATATCTGTTAAAAAAAAAACATTTTTTTACAGTGTAGGAGAGAGGGCTGAACGCAAGTGCGGACCGAACAATGAATTTAATGACAAAACTGATACATATACACAAAGCACACCAAACATACACCAAGAATAATCAAACACCTAACATATGAACCAAACAACACTAACAGAAATAGCTGGGTGGACAAGGCTAAATAAAAGCAAAGACATCAACAAGCAAAATCACTAGAGACACCAAAGTCACACAAAGTACATCTAATAGGGAATACAAAATACAAGGAGTACATACAGACTAGTATTACAGACACAAAAGACCAAGATACCAAATCGCATACAAACAAGAGATTAAACACAAGACTTAAATACACTAACCAACCAAGGGACTCAACAAGACACAGCAGAAAGCAATAACGAGGGGGCAGGGGAGTGAAGACAGACACAACTAGGAAATTTCAAAATAAAAGACAAACAGAAGACATGACTGACAGGAGGGAGGCAGGACTGACACATCAAAGTAGACATCCCAGTCATCCTGCTTCTCCTTTACCAATTTTGTGAGAGCTCTAAGATGTAAAATAAAAATCACAAGATAAACAAAATTAAGTGAATATATATTAATAGATTGTATATCAATTACTATTTACATCCATTGGACAGTCCCACCAGGATTTCGCGACGAGGCTGAAGTTGGTTCCTTATTCGCCAGTGTCTTATTCGCACTTTCCGTTCCACCTTAAAAAAATAAAGCGGTAGTTTCATTATGTCGCCGCGATAGAATGTATTGTACGTTTCTATGGCTGTATCTCCTGATTCTTACATCGTCTCAGAAATCTGTCGAGCAGGTTTGATTGACCATATAAGTGACTGTATAAATCCAGAAGAAGAAGAGTTTTTACTGTAGAATATTTTTATAATCGTCCTGTGAAGTTGGCATGTCAGGCGAAAATGTACTATGCATACAGTGCATTGGTCTTAGTTTGTATGGCTGTATCTCCTGATTCTTACATCGTCTCAAATATCTGACAAGCAGATATACTTGACCACATAAGTGACTGTATAAATCCAGAAGAAGAAGGTTTTTTACTGTAGAATATTTTTTTAATTGACCTGTGAACTTGGCATGTCAGGCGATAGAATGTAATGTGCATATAGTGCAATGGTCTTAGTTTGTATGACAGTATCTCCTGATTCTTACATCGTCTCAGAGATCTGACAATCAGGTTTGATTGACCACATAAGTGACTGTATAAATCCAGAAGAAGAAGGTTTTTTACTGTAGAATATTTTTATAATCGTCCTGTGAAGTTGGCATGTCTGGCGATAATGTACTGTGCATACAGTGCATTGGTCTTAGTTTGTATGGCAGTATCTCCTGATTCTTACATCGTCTCAAAGATCTGACAAGCACATATACTTGACCACATAAGTGACTGTATAAATCCAGAAGAAGAAGGTTTTTTACTGTAGAATATTTTTTTAATTGACCTGTGAACTTGGCATGTCAGGCGATAGAATGTAATGTGCATATAGTGCAATGGTCTTAGTTTATATGGCAGTATCTCCTGATTCTTACATCGTCTCAGAGATCTGACAATCAGGTTTGATTGACCACATAAGTGACTGTATAAATCCAGAAGAAGAAGGTTTTTTACTGTAGAATATTTTTTTAATTGACCTGTGAAGTTGGCATGTCTGGCGATAATGTACTGTGCATACAGTGCATTGGTCTGAGTTTGTATGGCTGTTTAGTCCTAGTGATTTTGATAAGTTGGCAACCTTGCTTATAATGAATAAAATATGTGTAAATTAAAAGGTTTGAAGTGTGCTCGTGTATTTAGGGGGTATTGGAGTAGAGAGCCAAATGAAGTCCACTTTTGGGGGAAAAAGATCCCCCCCCCATCACAATGCTGGCTACGGGCCTGATTTGGAAAAGTAATCTGTGGCTGTCAGGATATACTGGAAGCCATCGGCAGTTTTTGGAACCAGTCCTGTCAAATCAATGCCAATGAGCTCCCAGACAGATACCTATAAATTTAAAACATACATGTTTTATTTTACATTTCAACATTTTTTTTAAAAGCTGTTGTATATTATAGAGATACCACTGGACATTTACTTTTATACACTCCAATGGCTGGGCACCAGTCAAAGGTTTTCCAGTTCGCTGGCACTGATCACATTCCAAGACCTTGAAGAAAGTCACTGTTAATATTTATGCAGATTTATCAACAGCTCAAAACACACAAGAACACACTTCAACACATACCCAGTTGTCAAGATCAATGGTCATGCCATGCCAGTAAAATCTGGAGCACACTGCAGCTCGTGCTTGAATGTTGCCTCCCGTCGGCAACTTACTCTCGACCAAGATGAAATCTCTTCCCAAGCAATCTTGGCAAACCTAAATATGTATTTCCTTTCGTTCATCATTTGTATATAGACCCCTCTGATAAAGCCTTGGTCACCCTTTGGCCACCCCTTGAAAAAAAGTTTAGCTCCGCCCCTGGTTTGGAGCAGGGAAAAAAAACCTTAAAGTACAGGGTTAGGATTATAAAACACCGATTTAGCTAACTTGTATCTGTGTTTGATTAGATCAGGGATGTCAAAGTCAAATACACCGAGGGCCAAAAAACCAAACTTGCTACAAGCCGAGGGCCGGACTGGTTCAATGTTTATTAAAACATATTGAAATGATTGCACATAGCCTATTGAACCAAGACCTAACAGTGTATATTATTTAATGCTTAAATTAATAAAGCAATATTTAAGCATTAAATAATATACACTGTTAGGTCTTCTTATGGATCTGTCAGTAATTTCAAGTGAAAACATTTTTCAACAAGCAAACAGATAAAAACAAACTTCCTTCAAAGAAAACATGTCCTGTACATTAAATGAATAAAGTAATAAAGGTTTGAAAAGTGCTGGAATTTAGGCTAAAGTACTTGAAAATGCTTGAAATTGTAACGACTTCGTTTTACAACCAATATCTGTCTGTACGGAGCCCTTAAAGGGCCAGGGGTTGAAAAAAAAAAAAAGGAAATGACATTGCGTTCCCTCGCAAATAAGTTTTGCGTTCCCTCGCAAATAAAATAAGTTTTGCATTCCCTCGCAAATAAGTTTTGCGTTCCCTCGCAAATAAAAAAGCTGGAGAAAACGGCATCATACGTTCACTACTACGGTAAGGTACGGAGAAGCACTCATTGAATTTTACTTTGATCTTGGACAAAAATATAAAGAAATTGTATCAATTCTCAGAATCAAACATGATTATGCAATAAGTGAGCGCAAGCTGAAACGTTGGCTGAGATCTCGAGGACTTTCTAGAAGAAAAGATTACTCCAGCCTAGACAGTGTACTTGGCTTCATACGAGAACAACTTCAGAGCTCCGGACAACTTCATGTATGCCTTGCCAGAGCTATACAGAACAAGAGACTTCCTTGCCCCAGTTGAAGAAGACGACATTCAAACATGCAAAACAGAATGCACCTTTCGTCAGTCCCATGTGACCCGGACGTGTATGACCTGTGCAACATTATTATGTCTGAATCCCAGCTGACTCTTCCAAGAGATGCTTATGAAGCTATTGATTTGTACATATTTTTAAGAAATTACATTAAAGCAAATCTGTAATATGCATCATTGATATGGTTACTATAATAATTATATCATGCAAGGTGCGTTGAAGAGTGCACTTCCTGAAGAATCTGCGGATATGTGGCACACAATGCCCGTTGATCACTGGGATGTAAAAATTATTCAGATCAACAAAGAGATGTCCGAGTTATGACGAGTTAGAAATGGGTGAAAAATTGGAAAAAGTCGAAGTTTAGATTTTCAGAAATCAACATGAGTCATTTGCTGAAGAAAATGCCGAATGTGATTGCAGCCCCATAGCCAATACTTTGATACTATTTTATATCTGAAATGTGTGTGTGTGTGACAGAGAGAGAGAGAGAGAGAGAGAGAGAGAGAGAGAGAGAGAGAGAGAGAGAATATGAATACTATGATAATTGCCAAGTGGGTAAAAATTATTTTGTTTGTTTATGTATGTATTATGATTGTTATGTATGTATGAGTATTACAGTTACCACTGTTATAATCAGCATAATCACATTACCATTTTACATTGGTAATTGAAGATGTATTTGGTGTTCATTAATTTAAAGTAAAGACACAAAAATTGAACAGAAATTCTGATTTATTTAAGGCAGGAACGCGGTTTTAAAACATTTCTTCTGACAACAAAATGTAGCCATGTAGACTAAACAACTTAAGATGTAAAATGTCTTTGTGACGCTCGGGGCTGGACGAAGGACGAGACACGGATCCCTCTGGCTTGACAGACGTCACTTTTATTTTAGCGCGTAACGCGCACGAAAAACACAGATATAGCGCAATAGCGCACGTAGACCACTCCGCATACACACACAACGTGTAGACTTAGACAACGACGAGCACAGGACACTGCGCGAGCGCACATTAAATAGACAAACCACATTAGCCCCACGTGATCACGAGACGATTCACAGGTGAGACTTATTAATCACACAACAAAACCCTACCCACGTATATACACTGACGCAGACAAAGCACGTGGACTACGTTGACACACGCCCAAAAGGGAGGGGCCGGGGTCCTCAACGTGACAGACGCCCCCTCCAAGGGCACTACCCGTCCCGGGGTGCCAACAGGACCGAGTGCCCCGAACCCACGACGATGGGCGGATCCGACGCGCTCAGTCCTGCGTCTGGGAGGTGACTGCCCTCGGGGAAGCGTCCGCCACGGACCGCCTAGAACACCCTCCCTGGGAAGACGGGGGAAAAGACGGAAGACACATTAAACGGAACGTTCACAAACACACACACAGGCACGTTCACACACAGTGGCACAAGAGGGAAAAACGGGTTTGGTAAACAAAGGGGAAGACTGACAAACACAGGAACACACACATGTAACATAGGCGCCAGGCTTCGCGCCAGAAGAAGAGCGAGTAGGGGAGAGAGCTCCGGTGCTGCTGGCGCTGTGTTGGGCAATCCCCCTCCTGCCTTCGCTGCGAACTCTCCACCGGGTGCCGCGTGGCTGGCGGACGTGCCCGGTGCAGCGCGGCGGGCGGACGTGCCAGGAGCAGCGCGGCGGGCGGACATGCCAGGTGCAGCGCGGCGGGCGGACGTGCCAGGTGCAGCGCGGCGGGCGGACGTGCCAGGTGCAGCGCCGCGGGCGGACGCGCCAGGTGCAGCGCCGCGGGCGGACGTGTCCGAGGCAGCGTAGCTGGCGGGCTTGCCAGGCGCAGCGTGAGGGAGCTCCTCCTCACAGTCCATCAGCTCCTCCTCGCCCTCCAGGACCCCTTCCATAGACTTAGCCGGGCTCTCACCCCGGGAATAGTCCATGGGGCTGGCCCTGGAAGGTCCGGAGGACGCGGTCTCCCCAGGAGTGCCCCTTCCTTTTACAGTTCCCACGGAACACTCGGAGGGAGGCGGACTGCCCTCCTCCTCTGAATAGAGGTCGCTGTCCGTGCCCGCCTCCTCCTCACCGTCTCCAGCGGGGTAGGCGGAGTACCCGCCGTCGGAGCACTCCTCCCCCTCCTCGACGGTGGGAGAGGAATCTACGGGCGGAGGGAGATATTCTTCCTCTGACTCCTCCTCACCGTAGTCGTTCACCGACAGGGGGTAGGATTCCTCCCCTTCCCCACCATAGTCAATGGTGGAGGCATCATACAGAGATGGCGGGTAGGCCTCTTCCGCCTCCTCTTGCTCCTCCTCTTCCTCACTGTAGTCGTTCACCGACGGGGGGTAGGATTCCTCCCCTTCCCCACCATAGTCAACGGTGGAGGCATCATACAGAGAGGGAGGGTAGGCCTCTTCCGCGTCCTCTTGCTCCTCCTCGGAGTCCACCTCCCCAAACTCGCTCTCTGGGGTGGACTCGGTAGCACCGAAGATGCAGGAGCCCACCCTCAGAGGCGAGAGGACGCGGGATGGAGGGGAGTGTCGCTCATCATTTTTAGTGAGTCATGCTGCAACATACATGGACTGTATCATATCTATAGCACTGTGAGTCTAACATTTGTGTGCTTACACAAACCAGTAACCTGACTGAAGCCTGTTATGTTATTAAACTGAATCATCAATTAGAGTATGTCCATGGAAAAGAAGTCACCAGATAGGACATTATCAAACTCTGTGCGAAATTCTGGATAAGAGCTATATGTGTATGGAATTTCAAGGACAGATCAGAATTAGTGTTAATATAAAATGGCCCACAAGTGTTATATGATTCACCTGCACATGTTGGAAGTTCTCTGCATTTACTAGGTGTATTAATGGTGGTTGCAGATGGTCATGTCCTGCAGCTGTTGCCACGTCAAACACTTCATTTGGCTCTTTATTCTGTAAAGCCAAATAAATTAAACGTTAATCTGTTATACAAAGTTACTGGACAAACTAAAGCAACAGTTAGGACATTGTTTCATTATTTTTTACCTGTTTGAGATCCTGGTCATTATACTCCTAATTAACTCCTAAATAACTACTAATTCCATTCAATTGTTGATTCAAGATCAACACTTTCGGAATGACCTTTTCCTATGTAAATTTCTCAGTCTTCCTGTATTACAATAATTTCATGTGACTTATCTTGTGCCAGAATGGTGACTCCGTGTATTTCAGAGTCTCTAGCTGTGTCCTGGAGCTCATTTGAGGACGGCATCACACCAGTTACATTCAGAAATTCTTTGGCATGGGATGAAAAGTGTAGTGCATCATCATCCTGAAAGCCCTGGGTGGTGTGGTGGACTGCATAACTTCTTCCTTCATTTGGTGTTGAACTACTAGAAGGCCCTGCTATTGTGTAATCTACATCCTCAAAGTCTGCAGCACTGTTTTGTTGGTTGTGGTCATCATTGGCTGTCTTCTGTCTTTTGTGTCTTGGCAATCTCAGAAGCTATGAAAAAAAATATATAATCTTAAATAACTTAATATAATTATATAACATTATACAATTTTAGGACATTTACAATATATTGAAGAAAATGCTTTTCCGATTGCTTTTGTTCCCAGTCGCTTCCAATTTGTTATACGTTTGACAGTTGGCTGTGAAATATTTAGTAGTGAGGAAATTTGACGATGGACTTGTTCCATAGGTGCTGCCATGGATCCTGTAATACTTTTGGCAATATAGTGTGCTCATTTTGTCCAATTTATTATCACCTGAACCTTTCAAACAAACACTGTTCCAGCCAACACCAGTGACAAAACTATATCCACCTGTGAGCAAACATTTCCTGAAACATGTTTCATCAATCAATTACTTGTTTTAGCAATTTGAATAAGCATACATCTTTTCTGGCCCTCCTCTGTCAATACTTCTGTCCATTTATGCTTACAGTTACTTGGATTGAAGTACTACAACAATTCAGTGCCATGTGTGTAGTGGTTTTACCTGTGTATCAATTATCTAATTGTTCAACCCAGTGATTCTCAATTATTTTCTGTTAAGCCCCCCCTAGGAAGAAGAAAACACTTTGCCCCCCCCCCCCCCCCCAAAAAAAGGGAGACATATACACACACTCACTCCACCACCACCCTAGTCACTACTCTCTGCCGCGACTGTAAATTCTGTGGGCGTATAAACCCCATACATGACAAAATGGGATAAAAATGTGTTTTTATACACCCACTGTAGTATCATTTAGGCCTATCTATAAAAGTAAGTACACCTTAATAAGGTCCTTATTAACACTGAAGAAATAACAAATAATTATTTTATTAACTTTGATTTTTAATTTGTAACAGAAACAATTGCATCATGAAGTGAAGTGCATCAGTTTGCATGAAATGGAAAAAAAATGAGATCCCTATTTAAACTAGAAACATTTTTGAACTGACTGGCATTTGATACTGAAAATTTTAATTAAATAAAATCTATAAATAATAATAAATTCAACTTGATCAGCAACATTAATTCAGGAGCACAATATATTAACACTTTAAACCTACAAAACATGCAATGCAACAATTTGTGCTGTTTTTTTTTTTATCAAATTGAGTCAGAACTAATGGCTACAATGAGCCCGTTTTGCAGTGCACAGGTTTTCGAAGCGGGGTTTGAAGCATGACACTGCCACTCTCAGCTCCTGTTCAATGTTTAGCTGGGACCTGTACTTGGTCTTTAGTGCAGCAACAGCAGAGAAGCCAGTCTCACAAAGATATGATGTTGCAAAAGGAATAAGGATGCCCATAGCCCTCTGCCCCAAGAGTGGATACTCCCTCTCTACACTCAGCCAGAATTCACTCAGTGTCTGTGACGTGAATCTCAGTCTCAATGTGGAGTCAGATGTCATGTCAATGAACTGGTCCTCCTCTGCAGAGCTGAAATCTGTAGGAGCTGGTGCATTGAAAGGATCTCGGACCCAATCATACTGGGAACTTTTTTCAGGGAAGTACTTTTCAAAGAATTCCATCAATGATGAAATATGCTGCTTGATACAGGGAATCACTGAGGTAGCATCATAGTCAGATGTGTCAACAAATTCATGCAGGTTCTCGAATGAATTTGTTTTTCCTTCATCGAGTTGCCTGCCCCACATGGCAAGCTTCCGCGTGAAAGAGTTGATCTTGTCTGTTACCTGAGGGAGGTGTTTATCTTTCCCTTGAAGCTGGAGATTCAGTTCATTAAGCCTTCCAAATATGTCACTCAGGTAGGCCAATTTCCCCAGGAAGTTCTCATCACCAAATTTTACTGCAACTTCATACTTGTGCTCCTGAACCAAAAACATTCTTATCTCCTCTCTGAGCTCAAAAACTCGGGACAAAACTTTTCCTCGTGACAGCCACCGTGCTTCACTGTGAAATAGCACAGCTTGGTGTTCAGCTCCCATCTCCTCACAGATAGCAGAGAAGACTCTTGTTTTTAGTGGTCTGGTCTTTATAAAATTGACCACACCTATGATGTCAGTCATAACCTCACTTAATTCAGAGGAAAGGTGCCTTGAAGCCAATGCTTCTCTATGTATAACACAGTGTGTCCACTTAGCATTGGGTGAGGCCTTTTTGATGAGTGCCTGAACTCCTTTTCTCATCCCTGCCATGGTCTGTGCTCCATCACTGCAAACACCAATGCAGTTCTCCCATTTTAGTCCATTCTCAGTCAGAAAACAGTCCAGTATTTTGAATAGCTCTTCAGCTGTGGCTCTGTTTCTGACATATTTACAAAAAAGTAGATCCTCACACAGGGAGTTTGTCATATCAAAACGTACATAAGACACAAACAAACAGTCTTTGTTACTGTCTGTTGCTTCATCAAATTGTAGGGCAAAACGTTTGTCTTTGAGTTTATCTATCAGTTGCTCTTGAAGATCGTAAGCAATGTCATTTATATGTCTGGCAACAGTGTCATTGGACAGAGGGATAGTTTTTATTTTTGCAGCACTTTTGTCATCCAGCATGACAGAGACCATGTCTAACGCTGCAGGCAGTATCAGCTCCTCCGCTATGGTGTGGGGTTTTTTACACTGAGCAATTTGATATGCTACCTTGTAAGATGCTAACAGTGCTCGCTGGTTTTCTGAAGTAGCTTTCACAAAGCGGGATGATTGGTGTAAATATTCGTCACGTTTTCGATTAAAAAACTCAAGCGGCTTGTCAGCGTGATTGGGGTGTACCGTCTTTAAGTGACGCCTTAATTTATTTGGCTTCATGCTGTCCGCTGCCAACATTTTAAGACACAAAAGGCACACCGGTCTTTCTTCGTCTCCCACATTATTAACGGTGAAGCCAAGCGCTACATACGCTTCATCATATTTCCTCGTTTTAGATTTTTTGTTGGTCTCATTATCTTCTTCTCTCTGCGCCTTTCTTTTAATTCCTGTTAAATACTTCTCCATGTTGTCACTTTATCGATGACTCCCCGCGCTCAGGCTGACAATGAAGCTGGTTTAAGCCTTGTTTAAACTTTCACGAGCGCCGCTCGCGACGCGTCAAGTAGGCTATAAACTTGACGTGGCGCGAGCGGCGCGAGGGTCCATTTCAATATTTCCCAGCACGTTAAACTTAATTAAGTTAAATATTTATATATATACTCAAAATGATTCGAAATAATTCGCTTTTTTATCACATTATTTAATGGTTGTTTATTCTCAAAACGCCCAATCTTAACGTCTTCACGTTCTCTCATGTTTCATCCTGGAATTACAAGAGGCTCGTATTTGTTTACAAGAAAACTGTTCAGTCAGACAGATATTTGTTGTGAAACGAATAGGGTTGCCACCTATGTCTGACAAAAACAAGGACACTGTCATACTTACACGGGGTGGCGAACGTAAAATGTTACGGGGGGGTTAAATGGACACAGCGAGAAAAAACACAGATTTAAAGTGTGCAGATTTAAAACAGTCGAAATAGTCGTTAGAACTAAACTAGTGAAAACCGGGACATTAAATGATTTTTTTTTGCCAAATACCAAATATTATAAAAGAATAAAACCGGGACAGCCCGGGAAAACCGGGACAGATGGCAACCCTAGAAACGAAGTAGTTACAATTTCAAGCATTTTCAAGTACTTTAGCCTAAATTCCAGCACCTTTCAAACCTGAAACACAAAGCAACATTAAAATTCGTCAGGTAAATGTTCCTTCCCCTGTTTTTGAGGGGTGTTTCTTTATACTACCACACATCGTTTCGGAGAACACTGCACAGAATGTGCCAAATATAGCCTACAAATAAAATATACAAATATATTTGATTTGATTTGATTTTGATTTGAAAGTATAAGAGGTTCGAAGAGGTTTGCGCGAGGTGGGCGGAGTCGAGCGCTGCGGTCACTCGCGAATGTAGGCTTAAACCAGGTCACATGCGCGCTCCCCCAGGCACTGCACTGCGCCCCCCCAGGGGGGCGCGCCCCACTATTTGAGAAGCACTGGTTTAACCGCTGCCACCACCTTTGATAAGCCAGGAAGGTCTGGCCAGGATAATTCAACAATAATTCAAAGGGACCTTAATACTATAAAAATACACAGTTTATTATAATACCACAGTAAAAAGTTCCATCACATCCCCGGTTGTGGATGACTGCTAAGGATCTATTTGGGCTAAGAATCTATGTAACACACACACACTTCAATGCATAATCCACACATCAACACTGCACGTCATTTTAATGACCACCACAAAGTAACCCCCACTTTACGATCAATCACCCACTTACACAACACCACACCCACTGAATATGGAGCACACTATCATATAATATGTGTTGCCTAGCCCTAGCTCAGCCTTCCTACACAGCTATAAGACGCCTGGGAGATGCATAGAATCATAGTTAACACTAGCAGTCACTGCTATAAGACGCCTGGGAGATGCATAGAATCATAGTTAACACTAGCAGTCACTCGGCATTTATAAAATAAAATTAGACACGGAGACTAAACATCCGGGGAATCCGCTATGAGAAACACACATTAAAACCTAACCCCAGGTTATCATCACGGGAGTATATCTCCATAAAAAGTCTAACCAAGGATCAACTGACCCGGCTTGGTTTGGGAAGTCCTCGCCCCGGGTGCAACCAGTCGTATCTCCCGGTTAAGCGCGTCTCTTCAAACGCCAGGCGGCACAATTAGTTCGCAACCCATCAGCCTCCGTCTTCTCTCTGTCGCGACACCCACAGCCGGTCCAATACCAGGAGTCTCCCCGTTCTCAGGAATCACTTCCTTTTAAAACCCAGACCCCGCCCCTTTTTCCTGAATTAAGGGTCCTTTACACTGTACACATACCTCTTCAGTGGCATCCCTGTGAGGAAAACTCTTTGAAATGGGTCCCGGTATGCTGTCATCACTGCCAGATGAAGCTCTATTGTCCATGGATGGGTGCACTTTGTTTTGTGTGCAAAGGTAAAGTCTCAACATTTTCAGCTTAAATTCTTCATAGAGCTGGAGGACTGTGCTTTCCATAGAAACAGGATGTCTCTTAAAATCACAAACAGTAAATGTAAAGTTCTCTTCTGGTCCTTTAGGTGACACTCCATTTTGGAAAAAAAGTTTTTTTCCTGTTTCCATTATCTGTGCAATGTTTGTATGTTTATCAAGTGTCACATGTCTTGTTCCACCGCCACTCTTCGCCCTCACTTGGTAATAGTCATTTTTGTGAAAATGAATCCATCCAATTTCTAGTCTTCTGAAGTTTTTTTGTGCAAAGGTATTATTATTATTATTATTATTATTATTATTATTATTATTATTATTATTATTATTATTATTATGCCTTGCCATTCCATCTAGTTGTGTGGCAGCCAAACCTGACTGAAGGTGTTTTGGGGCTACCTTTGTTCCTGTCCTTCTTGCTCTGATTTTGTCTCTCAGTCTTTCTAAAGCAGATTCTCTGTTAGCATTTACATCTTTTTGTTGACAAAAGGACATGACAGCCAGCCGATCACCATATGATCTAATATACTTTGCCCATTCTTCATCAGTCATGACAAGGAGGACAGACCTGTCAATCTATAAATACAAATTACAAGCATGATCAGTTTGGTCTTATTTAAATATAGAGCCAAGAGACATGCTTGCTAAGAAGGATTTAGCTAAGGCAATGAATACTTTATGTCCTCAATTTCAATTTATTTATGTCCTCCTCAGGAACTTCTCTGGACCTTAAGAAACGTTCAAGCTCCTCCTCCATGTCTAGACCAAGATATAATGTGATTAATATCAAAATAATTTCACCTTCATGCTCATTCCTTTCCATACCCCTTGTGACACTGCCTGCCCATTAATCTGACAACGATTGGTTTAACTAAACAACTAGACAACATATCTAACTGTATTTTGTATATGCTAGATGATTGGGGGGGCGCTATTCTTTCACATTTCGCAGAGAAAGAAGATTAAACTTCTCCCAAATTGCATTATCCACACGATGGAGGAACAGGGAACAAGAAGCATATTTTGTTAAACTAAAAGTTGTAGTATGTCATATGGCACAGTAGCAATTAATTACCTTTAAATTCAATGCAACCGCGGCATATTGTAGTATGTTTATCAGGTCTGTGTCTATTTTGGATGTGCTACTGCGATTCCCGCTATTTTCAGCAAATATAGTAAATGTGTGTAGTTTGTTCTCTGTTCCTCCATCGTGTGGATAATGCACTTTGGGAGAGGTTAGGATGTTGTTTGTGAGCAAGAGAACTGTGTCGAACATCAAGTTACATTTACCAAGATTAAAATCTATTCTAAAATGCTTGTATTTCACTTTACAGTAATATAACAGACCTTAGTTGGCGCTTACCTGAAATAAATGCTGTAAATATGCAGGTGTCCTTTTTCAGTAAGAGTAGACAATGGCATTGGGCACCTCTGGTCCTACATGCTTGCGCTCTGTCGTACACGTAGGGAAAGCAACACATTTGCGAGGGAACGCAAAACTTATTTGCGAGGTAACGCAAAACTTTTGCGAGGGAACGCAATGTCATTTATTTATTTTTATTTTCAACCCCTGGCCCTTTAAGGGCTCCGTAGTCTGACTGAACAGTTCTCCTGTATTACGTTAACAAATACAAGCCTCTTGTAATTCCAGGACGAAACATGAGAGAACGTGAAGACGTTAAGATTGGGCGTTTTGAAAATAAACAACCATTAAATAATGTGAATAAAAAAGCGAATTATTTCGAATCATTATACTATATGTATAAATATGTAACTTAATTAAGTTTAACTGGTGCGCGCAGTTACAAAATTCGAGAGGTGCACGACCTTGCGAATCGACAGCGCGCGACGGCCTCGCCCACGGGCGGAGCCACTGCGATTACGTCATTTTCGCCGCACAGACCCTCGCCGCTTGCGTGAGCTGCAGTGACTTCGCGGGCTACCGTTGCATTGTGGGGAATGTAGTGTTTGTGCGTGCAAAACACCATCGGGCGGCTGTGGCCTGGGGGCCGGTTCTAATTAAATATCATCCAGGGGGCCATAGATAAGGGCCTTGACTTTGACACATGTGGATTAGATCATGACCCAAATAGCTCCTCACTCATTGTGTAGTGCACTAAATAGAACACAAAATACGTTTTATTTACAGGCAGTTAATGTACTTTAAGTTTAGCTGGCGAACATGCAGCAGTTGCTTGAATCCTAAAATATATCCCTGGTGAATTCAATGCACTACTTGGATGTTGAAAAGACTGGCTAAAATTCAGTTAATGTCGTTATTTTGGTAGTAACAAATATTTGCATTTTCTTAAATCAGGTATTTCACCCTTGCTATCCATGTTGACAGTTCATGGTTTTTCTCCCTCACCCAGCTCTTAACACACCCTTAGGCTACAGTGTTTATCAGTAAGAACAATATGGTAGATGTGTGTTGAGAACTGGATTAGGGAAACACATGCACATGTCTGGTGGAGTGCAAGGACCGACTTAGGAATCGGTGTTGGTTATATCTAGATTTGCCACACATGAGCATCTAATGGCCTTCTGGAGTCTTATTGAGCCATCAACATCCAAAATGCTTCGTGTTGGTCAGGTCAGTGGAGGCTAACACTTGAGTGCCCTTGAGGAAGCGTTGTCAAGACCCACTGTAAGTACAGCTGTTTTTTTTCTTTCTCTTATTTAATGTGTAATCTATACAGCGATCACTCACCCGGGACACCACGCACTGACCATTGAGGGGCCACCGACCGAACAGCCACCACAGCTTCCCCTGGACGGAGCACCGCGATCCAGCGGAACCTTCTTCACAAAAGCGCACGAAGGAGTCCTCCTCAAGAGGCTACCTGGCCTACTGCGTGGGCCACGGACGAACAACTCAAAGTAAGACTGTGCATCTGGGCAGACTTAGAACGATATCTTGTGCTTGGCGAATGTGAATGCTTGTTTACATCTGTGCTTATGTTCATGTTAAGCCGTATTCTGTTTAAAGCTTGTTCGGTTATTTGTACTGATTCATTTACTTCATAGTTAGTACCAAATACCTCATATAATTGTTAAACATGTGTCCCACTATACGCTCGTTGGGGCTGTATAGTGACCGACGATACCGTGTCTTAGGGCGTACTCACACTAGGCTCTGTGATCCGGGCCCGGGCACGGTTGCCTGCCGAAGCACGGTTCGTTTGGCTAGTGTGAGCGCTCCAACCGTGCCCGGATCAGTTAACCATGCTCGGGGCCCGCTTGAAGAGGTGGGCCAGGGCACGATTCATGTGGACTCGGGCACGGTTCGCTTCTAGTGTGAGCGCTATCCATGCCCGGGCCCGCTTGGTGCCTCGTGTGATTGGTTCATTTTGCTGGAACTCAAACATGACGTCAGTAATGCGATGCTCACGTTAAACAGTCATAGCGGCAAAGCGATTAGCAGACAATCGTTGTGTTAAATTATCGATAAATCTGTGCTTGCACCGTGTTTCTGCACTCCCAAAACGACTCCAAAAATACAATAAAAAGAGAATCGTGAACTCCATAGTGTGCGAGCGTGCTTTATTTCCAAATAAAGCGGCGTTGTGGTGACGTAAGCGTGCTCGGGCCGGGTTGCTGAAGCCAGTGTGAGTGCAGGCCAGAGGGGGAGTGGGGAGGGGGGATAACTGGGACCCAGCACGGAACCAGCAAACCGTGCCTAGTGTGAGTACACCCTTAGGAAATATTTGAGTTGTATTCGTGACTGTAGTGAGAGCTCGGTTTGATTTTCGCACCGTCGAGTTTCTCTTTGTCTAAAAGATCTCCTCCCCATACGCACGCACGCGCACTCGGATACACATCCACACGCACCCCCCCCCACACACACACACACACACACACACACATACACACTAGCCTACCATGTTGCCCCTTTGCGGTGCTTTAACTATTATGCTTTGTGATAAATAAATGTTTTTATGTTTAAATGCTGTCGTTTGAGTCGTTGTTTCTCTGTTACAACCTGAAGCCAGAACTATTATTTGAACTGTAACCTTCAGATTTAGTTTGTTAATCAAACTATTTGGGCTATGGGAGTTGACCACAATTAGTGGAGACCTTAGTTAAATTGAGTTTATACAAAATTGGGTAAATTTAACACGGTCTGAACTCCCACCATTTCGTAGGTAATTTTATGAGACTGATTACTAAATAAATTTGGCCAGCACCCACATAATTGGTGCGCCACGTGAGGGATAGTTGCTTGGCTTCAGTTGTAACTGCGACAATGACTGCGCAGTAACAACCGCATAGTTAAAGGTATATACACCCGTCCCGCCACTAGGTGGCGCCAAAATCTAAAATACATAAATCTACAAAGGTAGATACAAGGGCAAAGGTTTTGTTTCATATACACTCATCCATAGTGGATAAGACTATATGTAATTTCAACACATAAATGCATCACCTTTTCCCCTAAGAATAACAACTAACCATACTTCTCTAATTTGATCATTGCTAATTAATGAGCAACCACCTTTTACTGCCGACTCATATTATTTAGGACTGTTATTGCATCTGGGGTGTTGTTATTCAGTAACCATTGACTGGTAACACTGTCTGAACTCCCACCATTTCATAGGTAATTTAATGAGACTGATTACTAAATAAATTTGGCCAGCACCTACAATGAGCTGTTCCTCTTTCTGATGTACTTTTCGGTTGGCCTAAAACAGAGGGATCTTGGGCACAGATTTTTTAATCACCGCACCACAGTGAGCCGGATCATCATTACGTGGGGCAACTTCCTTTACACCCTGCTGGGATCCGTGTGTATCTGGATGCCACCCGAAGTCATCAAGACTCACCTGCCCAAGGAGTTCTCAAGGTACCCAGACACACAGGTAGTGATTGACTGCACAGAGCATCGCTGCCAGACTCCATCATCTTTACTGCTGCAAAGTGAAGTATTTTCAACATACAAGTCCCACTGCACTTTCAAAGGTATGTTGGGGATGGCACCACATGGAGCTGTGACATTTGTATCAGCACTTTACCAGGGGTCTATCAGTGACAAGGAAATCTTCAGGCAGTCAGGCATCACATCTCTACTGACACCTCACATGGCCATTATGGTAGACAAGGGATTCCTTGTTGATGACCTGGTTCCTTGTAAAGTACACAGGCTGAGAACACAGATGCTGGAAGATGATGTGAGAGAAACCCAGCATATTGCACGTCTAAGGGTACATGTGGAGAGGATGATTAGACGAATTAAAGAAAACAAACTATTTGACACTGTAATACCACTCTCCATCACAGGAAGTATCAATCAAATTTTTACTGTGGCATGTCTTCTCTCCAGCTACCAGAATGGTCCTCTTGTCAAGAAATGGGCCTCGGATGGTGGAAAGGGCTGTATGAGTACAGAATGGATAACATTTGCTCTTTCCCAAGGATACTTTTTACATTCATGTACAGGGCTTTTTGTTATTATTTTAGAAATGTTACTGAATTTCCCCTGATGTTTCCCTGCTGCAATTAAGGCTTTCATGATTTGAAGTAGGTTTACTAAATAAGGAAAAACAGCAGGGCAATGGTACTCCAGGACCAATGTTGGAAACCTGTAATAAATATTTAAGGGTGCATATGCATGTTATCCATGTGTTTACTTTTCATGTACACTTCCTGCAGTTTGAACTATGACCACTTACTTTTTATAAATAGTTACTTCACATCTAATGGGCTTCACTTTTTATGTTTAATATTTAATATAAATGTTTCACTTGTTTGTACTTAAGCTTGAGGAAATGTAAAACAATGACAAACAAAGTGCTTGTGATTTGTCTATTGAGTTGTTTTTTAAAATATCAGAACTGTGCCAATGACATTCAAATGTTTTTCTATTCTACAGATCCTTATCAGGGTTATAAAAACAAATACAACAATATATACAAACATACAAACTGAGTTTATAGACATCTGGCCATGTATATGTCAAAAAAAGAAAGGGTCCACCTTTTGTTTAATGGTGTTAATTACCTCTGCATCTTTCAATATGCGCTGCACCACCATGTCCTCCTCAGCAAAAACAACAAAGTCACACCAGTCCATTCCTGTGATGAGCATCTGCCCCTGGATCTGCCAGTAGTAGTTATGATGACGCTTCAGCTGCAGTGTGCCCTGCTTTGCTTCTAGGTAAGAGCAGTCAACATAACTTTTGACATTAGGGCACTTTACCTCAACAAGGCCGTACTTTTCAGTGGGGTCATACACAAGACCATCAGGAGAGGAGCCCATCCAAGGTGCATCTGGGTGAACCACAAATCCACAAGGGTAGACGTTAACATTTCTGGTCTGGCTTGAAGAGCAGCTGGTTTCATAGCAATTCCTCTTCTCATACCAGTGGTTTGATAAGATCTTTTCAGGATCCTGTCAGCCAGTTGCCCCCCTGAACTTTGTCCTCTAATGGAACAAATTTCCCGGAAACGTGAGGAAGTTAAACGTGGCTTTCTAAGCTGATGCCATTCTCCACATTCACTTTGATTTCTGGTTGCGCACTCTACTTTATGTGCCATTTCCAGGCATCCCAAGTTGCAAAAGTTGATTTCAGGGAGGTGGAGCTGTTCTTTTTCACTGCAAACAAACATGCAGTCTGAAGATGCCAGTCTGTAAACAACCGAAGGAACAGCTGGAGCTGTTTTTTCCTTGCCACTGTCGCCCTTGACTTGCTCACTGGGGGCTCTGGAGACATATCATGGAGACATATCACTCTGCAATTCACATATGTTCAGTATAAATAATGTAAATGTGTGGTTAACTTAATGGTGCAAAAAGTAAATGGATACAGACAACTACTTACCAATATTTTCATACAGGTGATACAAATAATCCAAAATGTAGGCTATAAAAAGAGCAGCTAACAGTGAAGGCTGAAGGCTGATTGACCATGGCATGCCCATTTGTAGAGAATCCAGTAGATGAGGGAGCGTGTGTAGTGCACAGAGCATTCATGCTACCAGCTCCAAGGTCATTCCAGGACAGGACAGATCCACTGGGCTTTCCAGATGACTACTTATTTGAGCGCTACAGGTTCAGAAGACACAGTATTATATATCTTTGTAAATTACTGGGGCCATATATTGAGAAGACCACTAGATGTAGTAAAGCTTTTACCAAACCCCAAACGGTCTGTATCGCTTTGCGCTTCTTTGCCAGTGGCGCATTTCCATACAGCGTTGGGGATGCAGAACATCTTAGTAAGGCAACAGTCTTCTCGGGACCAAATATTAAAAAGAAGGAAAACCGGGACAAATCGGGACAGCCCGTGAAAACCGGGACTGGAGGAATGTGCTGAGGGTGGAAGATATTCTTTGAAAAAACCCAGAAGATCTGAGGTTAATTTCTTGCCTGACAACCCAAGTGGGCTGAGTGATGAGTCACTGGAACAAGAAAGGGTGGCAGTGAGGGCAGAGATGGAGAAGAAAAGTCCAAATGTGCACATTGTGAATTCGAGCATGGAGCGAACATTTTCACTGCGGCGGAAGGAGATCGTTGAACGGGAACCTTCGATTGGTCTAGTCAGAGATCGATGGCCAGCACTGTTCTTGGAGCACCAGGTCAGTGTTTGTATTATTATTTATTTATTTTATTATTTTTTGTGTAATTAAGACTGGTCCATCCTGGTTAACCCTGCAACAACTTCTCAGCCTAACCATCTACATAACATGGCTAACATACAATGCTCAGGGCCACAGAACTGTTTAGTGAAATTACATAATGGTTCAGTAATTTACTTGATCATCCATTTCAATTTTCTGAGTTGATTGGTAGTTGCACCTCTACTCAGCAGATGAAAGAAGGCACCATAACTGGTTTCATGAGTCCACATCACCACAGAACACCACATTATTGCCATGACACCAACAGACTTGACAGTAGAAAAAGAGGCCTTAGTAATTCTGACTAGCATGATTGCATGCGCTGTCTTTTTCTGTCTCTTCAGATATGCAGCGAGTTTGAATAACTGCAGTCAATCTGAGGATGCAGTTTCATTGTGCGTTGTACATCTATGCACAAAAACTCCTTAAAATGTACAGGGTAAAAAGGCGAGCATTTGGAGAGAGTATGCAGATGCTGCTTGACGAGCTTGATGAACAGGTGTGTGGTTTGCTCTACCTGCTTGCTGTAAGTAGTTCTTTGGGCTTAGTGGTGCTTCTTTTATGGATATTAATGATATTAGAAGGGTATTGCAAAATATTTGTTTGTGTGTGTGGTTTTTTTTTGCAGACTTCAGACATTGTGATGCATCGTAAGACTGCTGCACTTAAGAGGTCTTCCACTATTTTTAAGAGAGGTGCATGCAAATACTGTCCTGAGGACCTGCTTGGTAAATTTAAATACTTAATTTATTTTAAGCATGCATTCATGTGTGTTTTTATCATAACTACTGATTAGTTGTTGTTGTTTTTTCCAGCTAGTTCTTTGTCTTTTTAGACCCTTTTCTGTACTGTGCCTTTAGAGAGTTGCTATGTCATTAGCTTTACACTCTTACTCACTTACGAATTACATTGGGTAATTGTAATATGAGGCACAAGTTCATACATGTTGTTACATTGTTGTGCAGTAGAACAAAGGAACAGGTTTCGGTTTCATCAGTGTTACACTAATTTTTCCCCCTCTTTATGTGTCTTAACAGACCACTGATGATGATGAGAAATACACAAAAGACGTGAAGGTGGCGATCTTGACAGTCCTTGAAGATGATGGAGGTTCTCAGTGTTCTCCACCAGACGTGGTCAGCTTCACTATCGTGCTTGAGGAAAATGTCGTCGTGGAAGGCATCAGTGATCTGCCAAGTGCATTTCTTCTCCTCTTTGGGCTTTTTTATGCCCTGAACATTGAGTACCCCAAAGAGATGAGATACAGTTTTTAGGTAATCCAGAAAGTCTTTTTAGGGCTTGGAACCAATTTCTCAGCAAGGGTGCTGTCTTTCAAAACAAACTCTTAATTTCTTGATATGTTGAGCCAAGACTGAATTATAGGCTCCTGCCACCTCACACCACACCACCTCATGGAGGTATTACTTAATGTAATAATTTTAGACCATCCTGTATCTGCTGCTAAAACAGTGTGTTGTATTCAGTGTCAAGTTTAAAGTTTTTGAAGGGACAGATGTGTAATTTTTAAAAATTTCATTTTTGTCTAGTTGTCCTGATTCTTAAACATGTCTACATATTGGGCTATAAATACCTGTGGGGGATACAACAGGATAATTGGCAAAAAGAAGTGATTGCATTTTGGTGTGTCGAAGACCATAGTGTGAAGGAAGTAACTATTTGCAGGTATTTGTAATATTTGGTATTTGGTACTGTATACCAAATTTATTTTTGGTACTGTATTTTGTCATACCGGTCTACCAGTGGTGGCAAAAAAAATTGTGTTGACTTGAGTCAAAGTCACAAGCAATGAAATACGGTTCCCGTCTGTCAGATATTCCTGCAAACTGGGAGTTTTGCCACAGCTGGTAGACTACTATGATCATATGCAAATTTCACTACTTCCTTCGCACTATGGTCTTTGGCATGCCCAGATGCAGGAACTCCTTTTTGATAATCTTTAACATCTGTTTTGTGACCCATTTTGCACACTTTGGAACAAGACATTTACCACCACTTCTCAATCTACGAATCCCGTCACACACCCCACAGCTATTTAAAGCCTGAAGTTACTACCACTTTAAAAACACAAGGTGACTTTTTTGTCAGGAAAGAGAGTTTACGTCATAAGTAGGCTGTGGATGCATTGTTTATTCCACTGCTTGTTCCTACCCATGTGATGGATGCACAGCTAGGTTTATATTCCACTGCTTGTTGTTACCTGTGTGGTGTGGTGTTGACTTTATTGTTTACTGTTTTAAGTATTCTACCTGGTGGGCCGTTAACGGCATTAACGCCGATAACGGCTCACCACTAAATGTAACTCGCTTGCAGACCGTTTTCATCTGTGTGTATATATATATACAGAACTTCACTCCATTATATATATTTTCTGTGGTTTTAACGTCAGACCTTTTAAAGGTTGGTTTCATCATATGTACAACAAAGACACCTGAACACCGAGCAGCTTACTGTGGCCTAGTTTTTAATATATTTAATCTAAGTAACACTTCAATTTGAATAAACAATTGATTCCGACAACGACTCGCGGCGTGTGAGGGTGCAAGACCCTGCGCTGTGGAGGAGAACGTACGAGAGAAGGAGATTTTCACCTAGAGAAATTTGAAATATAATCCATCGAGGTGATAAAAGGATAGAAGAAACACCAGAGCATCTTCCAAGAACAAAACCGAGAGTTTATTTTTAACTATAGACGAAACCGAAAGACTGTGTCTGTTAACCGTGGCAGATATAGGAATAACAGGGCGATATGTTTTAAAAATCGAATTAAAATTAAATTAAATAATCAACATGAAATGAGCAGAAATATTAAGCTAAGGCTAGGACTTCTAAACATTAGATCGCTTGCATCAAAAGCTGTGATAGTAAACAAAATAATCTCATATAACAGACTAAATGCACTCTGTTTAACAGAGACATGGACTAGAGTAAACGAACATGTAAGTTTTAATGAAGCAGCTCCTCCTGGATACAGTTATGTTCATCAACCCCGTATCACAGGGTGTGGAGGTGGAATAGCCACAATATATGACACAGATATAGGTCTTACTGTAAAACCAACCACCTCTATTAACTCATTCAAAGCTTTGATAGGTGAAATAGGCAATAATCTCATAGGCAATAAAACAAAGCTTAAACTAGTGACCATCTATCGACCACCGGGTCCTTACTCAGAATTTCTTAAGGAATTTGCTGAGTTTCTTTTGGAATTAGTCCTAACAATTGAAAAATTTGTAATTGTGGGTGATTTCAACATTCATTATGAAAATGAATCAGACCCACTGAAAACCTCGTTCGATTCCATCCTAGACTCAGTAGGTATAGCTCAAAATGTGACAGGGCCTACTCACCGCTGTAAACACACCTTAGACTTAATACTTACTTACGGGTTAAACATAGAACATTTGGCAATTATCCCCCAAAATGACGCCATTTCAGATCATTCCCTACTAATATATGAAATAGCTTTATACGATTTACATCAGATGCGCCATACAAAAACCACGCGCACTATCACATCCGACACTGCAGCAACATTTATAAACTTACTGCCGGAGCTACCGAACACTATGCCACTGCAGCCCAATGAATTGGAACAGGCAACACAACAGTTTTATTCCACACTCAGCAATACCTTAGACAGTGTAGCTCCAGTTAAAACAAAATTAATTAGGGAGAAAAAGCTTGCACCATGGTATGACGACCACACTCGTCTTCTAAAACAGGCAGCTCGAGCAGCGGAGCGCAAATTGAGATCCACCTCACGAGAAGTGTTTAGAATCACATGGAAAGACGCCGTAGTCAAATATAAACATGCCCTAATAAAAGCTAGAGCCTCACATTATTCGACACTAATAGAAAACAACAAAAATAACCCTAGATTTCTCTTCGCGACTGTATCAAAACTAACAAGAAATATCAATGACACTAGTTCTAATATGGCACTTACACACACTAGTGATGAATTTTTAAACTTTTTTAGTAATAAAATAGATATTATCCGACTACAGAGTCATAATACATCACAGCCTAACCTCCAATCCAACCCCAGTAGTATAGGTATTAGTAACTACGCATCCGAAAATATTGCAGAGATAAATGGCTTCGATCCTATATCGCAAAAAAAGCTCACAACACTAATTCATTCGTCTAAGCTACATGTGTCAAAGTCAAGGCCCGCGGGCCAGATCCGGCCCGCAAATTGATTATCTATGGCCCCCTGGATGATATTCAATTACTATTAGAACCGGCCCGCAGGCCACAGCCGCCCACTGGTGTTTTGCACGCACAAACACTACATTCCTCACAATGCAACGGTAGCCCGCGAAGTCACTGCAGCGCGCACAAGCGGCGAGGGTCCGAGCAGTGAAAATGACGTAATCGCAGTGGCTCCGCCCATGCGCGAGGGCCTCGCGCTGTGGATTCGCGAGGTCGTGCACCTCTCGAATTTTGTAACTTTGCGCACGCCGCGCCTCAGCGCAATGAACAAAGTCATGTTTGCTGGGCTCATACACCTTTATAAGGTGGAATTAAAACACTTGTACGTCACTTTCAAGGTCCATTTCAATATTTCCCAGCACGATAAACTTAATTATGTTAAATATGTATACATATATTCGAAATGATTGGCTTTTTATTCACATTACTTAATCGTTTATTTTCAAAACGCCCAATCTTAACTTCTTCACGTTCTCTCATGTTTCGTCCTGGAATTACAAGAGGCTCATATTTGTTAACGTAATACAAGAGAACTGTTCAGTCAGACAGATATTTGTTGTGAAATTATTGCTTTATTCATTTAAGCATTAAATAATATTACTGTGTTAGGTCTTGGTTCAATAGGCTATGTGCAATCATTTCAATATGTTTTAATAAACATTGAACCAGTCCGGCCCTCGGCTTGTAGCAAATTTGGTTTTTTGGCCCTCTGTGTATTTGACTTTGACATCCCTGGTCTAAGCCTACATCATGTATATTCGACCCAGTTCCAACCCGTCTATTTAAAGTCCTACTCCCAGCTATTGCAGGGCCCTTACTTAATATGACTAACAGTTCCCTTAACCTAGGATATGTGCCCAAACAATTAAAATGCGCCGTAATTAGACCCTTGATTAAAAAACAGAATCTCAATCCGCAGATTCTAGCCAACTATAGACCAATTTCTAATCTCCCATTTATCTCTAAAATTCTAGAAAAAGCAGTTTACAATCGGTTAAACCATTATATCCAATCAAATAGTATCCATGAAAAATTCCAATCAGGATTTAGACCAAACCACAGCACTGAAACAGCTTTACTCAGGGTACTGAATGATTTACTGATATCGTCAGATAATGGGCTCATCTCGTTCCTTAACACTGTTAGATCTTAGCGCAGCTTTTGATACTGTAGACCACAACATTTTGCTGGATCAACTAGAAAACACGGTAGGTATTAAAGGAGTTGCACTCTCCTGTTTAGATCATATCTAAACGACCGCTTCCAATGTGTAAGTGTTAATAATAAAACATCTAAATCTGTTCAGGTTAAATATGGTGTCCCACAAGGGACAGTCCTAGGACCACTTCTATTTACACTTTACATGTTACCCTTAGGCGAGATTATGCATAAGCACGACATCAGTTTCCACTCCTACGCAGACAACACTCAACTATATTTATCGGCTAAACCTGATGATTTAGGCGTAAACAGTAAAATCGAGAAATGTGTAGAAGAGATAAAACATTGGATGGCGTGTGACTTTCTAGCACTAAATCCAGATAAAACAAAGCTAATAATAGTTGGGTCTAGGGCAGCGAGAGACAAGATACGTAATGTAGCATTGAATCTACATTCCTTTACTATAACCCCCAGCGCAGAGGTAAAGAACTTAGGTGTCACAATAGACCCACAATTATATTATTAACACACATTAATAATATAACTAGGGTAGCGTTCTTTCACTTACGCAACATTGCTAAAATTAGAAATATATTAAATACTAGTAATGCGGAAAAGCTTATCCATGCATTCATATCCTCTCGCCTAGATTATTGCAATAGTCTTCTAGCTGGATGTTCTGGTAAATTGATAAACAAACTCCAGCTTGTTCAGAACGCAGCAGCGCGAGTTATAATGAAAACTAAAAAATTTGATCACATTAGTCCCATACTATCATTACATTGGCTGCCAGTTAGATTCCGTATTGACTATAAAATACACTTATTAACATATAAAACACTGCATGGCTTAGCTCCAGAGTACCTTAGTGAACTTATTGATCATTACAATCCAGCGCGTTCACTTCGCTCGCAGGATGCAGGGTTATTAACTAGGGCTGGGTATCGATTCAAATTCCAAGAATCGATCTGATTCTGAAGATTAAGAATCTATTTATTTCGATTTAATCCGATTTAATCGATTTGATCCGATTCGATCCAATTCAGGGTTTAGTGTTATTAAAAATGTATTTGAGCTGTTTCCTGACTATGTACAGAAGCAACATGTTAAAACTAGTATTATATCGATATTAATCAGCAAATAGTTACTGGTAGTTGGTAGTTACTGATGGCTGGAAGACTGGTGAAAAGGGTCATCATAAATCTACCTTCAAGAAAGGTAATCCAGGACAATAAACAGAGGGCATCTTTGAGGTGTCTATATCTGCAACAGTGGACTCCTACTGGGACACTAACCAGTGCATTATTATTATGATTGAAATAATTAAGAATTCACCCAAAAGCGGTTGCTACCAAATGCATTTTTATTTTAAAAGTGCTCACACTTAATAAACTGAAAGTATAAAATGTAAACGTGTATTTTTCTTTAAAGTGCGAATATAAGAACAGAACTGTCACGTTACAGTCCCCGACCCCTCCCTTTTGGGCGTGTGTTAACGTTGTCTGCGTCTACTCGTCTGCGTCGGTGCGGGTGCGTCTTGTGATAATCCGTCTCACCTGTGGCTCGTCTCGTCACGTGGGGTTTGTGTGTTCGCGCAGCGTCCTGTGCTTGTCGTTGTTTGAGTCACACATGTTCGTTGTATATATATATTAGTGGTGGGCCGCCCAACACCAATTCTACCTAATTCTAAATTACTTGATGTGCTGGTAGTTATGCCTGCCTGTTCTAGATAAAATTAACAATAAAAGAAGCAGTATCACAATCTTAATGTAGTGTTCAGTATTTATTGTGGCTTTGTGTACTTTTTGCATTTTGTAAAGTAATATCCACATGATTGAGAATCTGCAGCAGTATACTTAGTTGTGCAAGGGTGATTAATAGGATGTATGTACGTGTGTGTGTGCGGGTGTGAGAGAGAGAGAGATCGAGAAACAATGAGAAACAGCTGCAACATAATTGAGTTTGGTACACTTAAATTCTATACTGGCCATTTATCATGTCAAATTCAATCAACAATTATTTAGTATACTAATGTTATTTTCTACAATATAATTAAATGAGTTTGGTCTACTTGAATTTCAAATTGGTTTGAAACTATATTACTTGAAACAATAAGTCATGTAAACTTTAATTATTAAGTACTGAGCATTCTTTTCTTTTGTTTTTTTTTGGGCCCACCTCCACCCCCCATCTTTGGAGGACAACTTTGTTTTTATATCAAATAATAGATCAAATAATAACAATTCTGTATAATAAAGTGATAAAGTGATGACAATTATTGGGGTTAGGTGGACCATGAGAGGATAGAATATAGAAAAGAGGGGAAAAGAAAAGAGGGGGAGAGAGAGAAAAAGGGAAAAGACACAAGGGCGGGGAAGAAAAAAAAAACAAAGCATATACATACATATATATACATATATATACATATATATACACACACGCATATATATTAAAAAAAAATAATAAAAAAAAAGTAAATATATATTAAAAAAAAAAACAAAAACCAGCTCAAATGACCACTGCAAAGTAGAGCAGAAAGTATAGAAAGACATACAGCACAAATGACTGTGATGTATATGTATGTATGAATGTGTGTTTATGTGCAACACAAAAGTGCAACATAGGATAAATGTCCAGAATGTACTTGCCAGCAAGGGTAGAAAGCTGCGACAACATTCCCCCAGAGGCCAGAGGCAGGCAGAGAAAGACCCGGGAAACCCACCCGCCCTCGGCCCCCCCAGGAGCTGTGGAGTCCCAGGGCCGCACTTCCCAGTGATCCCTGCACGCCCGCCCCAGCAGGCGGGAAAGGGAGACCCCGGACAGCGCCCCCCCAGCCAAGGAGTGCAGGTCCAGGGGAACCAGAGGAAACAGTTACACCCCCAAACTCACCCTCATATGTAGACCCTCATATATATACACACCTACACACACATGTACATTCACCTCAACATACATTCCCACACACGTTCACCCACACCCATATACACTTTTGCGGACATATATACCCCCACATATGTACTCACACATTCACCCCAATATATACACACGTCCCCATATCCCCCCACCCAACACGTACTCATTCATCTTCCTATACACACAGAGACAAGGACAAAAACACACATTCATCCAAACTAACACACTCTCCGCGGCGGGGGCAAATGGCTGGACCAGCAAGGATCGGCAGCAGCCCCAGGACGCCCTCAGCCCGGCCCTGCGCCAGTGACCCACCCCCGCCCTGGCAGGGAGCAGGAAACGGGTGAAGGAAGGCCTTCCCACCCCTCCACCCCCAGTGCTGTGTAGATGTTGGTGTATATGCATGTATGGTAGTGTGTGATACTATGGTGCAGTTAAAATTGAGGGGACAGGTGCTAGGACAAACGTGGGCAACGCCCCGGGCCACTGGACGATGTGTGTCCACACTGTCCCCTCAAAGGCCCTCAATGTCTAAAGTGCAGTAAAAAACTGAGGGACAGACAGTGGTGAGGAGACGGGTGAACCATGGCAGCAGGCCCACCTCGTCAACCTCTGGATAACATGCCTGCCCCCCAGGATCCTAAATGTAAACAGACTGTGTGTGTGTGTGTGTGTGGGGGGTGGGTGGGAATGCGTAGGTCCAGAGGAAATGGTCCTCTGGAAGAGGAGAGCCTGCTTGCTAGCAGGCTCATTAGGTACCGAGCCTCACTGCCCCCCACCCCGGCTCGAGGCAGGGAGTGGCCAACCCGGGGATACTGGGGGGGACATCCCACCCCGTCACCGTATCCAATACCGGCCCCCACCACCCCCACCGCCGAGAGTAGGCTTCAACATACACCTAAACACATACTCATACTCTCACACACGTATACACCCACACACATTCATACCATATATACATCTCCACACACATATACACCCGCACACCTTGTGCCATGTGCACATCTCACCCATGCAGGCACCCACCACCATACCTATCGCACAATAATCATACAACAATAGACATCAACATGTGTTGGTCTGAGTCCAGAACCCAGCACCCCCGGCCCACCCCAGATACCCTCAATAGCCACCGCCCCACCCCCACCACCCAGGCACCTCAGAACCCCAAGGCCCAGACCAGACGCTCCGACAGGCCGATCGACCCACCCCACCCAGCGGTGCGCCCACAGCGGCACAGGTCCCCCCGCACGGGCAAGGCCCCGGGTCCCGCCACCTAGCCCCGCAGGGGAGGCCGGCCACCCCCCTAGGGGCCAGCACCTGCTCCCTCCGCACCCCCGGCCCCAGAGCCCAGAGGCAGCACCACCCGAGACCCCCCCCCCCCCCCCCCCTCCACCGCCAGCCAGGACAAACACACAAACATCCCAGGTCGGCAGCCCCGGCCCTCCTGCCCAGAAAGTGGCCGGCACGAGCAGTCCCCCCAGAGTCGACCCCCAGCCACCAACTAGGCCACCCGGGAGCCGATGCCCCAGCCAACCACCTCGACTAGCTAATGGAACTGATCATTCAGTACTGAGCATTCTAAAAGTTAAAAAACTTTAATTCAAGTAAAATTAAAGTTTTCTGTACTTTAATTTTACTTGATTTTTTGAGTTTATGTAACTTTTTGCCAAAAAGTTCTGTGTAATTGAAAAAATGATTGCATAATGTTGACTTATTTTTTTATGTTGACGCTACCTTGGATTTTTTACAGTGTACGAAGTTTAGTGTTCAGACACGACCAGCTAGCTAACACACACAATGCTAATGCTAACACTCCCGCAATAATACACGAGAGGGATATAATAATATAAAGGGCTATAACATGTAATATTGGCACTGCTGTGCTGCGGTCATAGGCACGAAGCCGCAGGGGATTAAATCAAATCAAATCAAATCAAATATATTTGTATAGCGCTTTTCACAACACATGTTGTCACAAAGCGCTTTACAGGATTTTCAATGTTAACAATACTATGGGTCCAAATCCCTAATGAGCAAGCCAAAGGCGACAGTGGCAAGGAAAAACTCCCTATGGTGGTGGGGAATAGGAAGAAACCTCGGGAGAACCAAGACTCAAAAGGAAACCCATCCTCCATGTGATTATACCACAGTTCCATTATCGCTGTTTATTGAAAGATTTTGAGTTAAAGAGGATGAGAAAATACGACCTGTTTGATTAAAAACACTCCGCCAGTTAAAATAGTAATTTATTTTGGTAATGTTGCTGCTTGTTTGTACCAGAGACCGTATATATACCAGAGATCGTATATATACAGTCACTGTATATACTTACTTCAGACCAATGAAAACACGATGGTGGGAGGAGTTGGATCTAGATCAGCTCCACCCCCTGGACTTTTGCTTCTGCAGCGACGGGTATCTCAAATAAGAGGGGAAACGAAAAAAGAGAAAGGAGAGCAACGAGAGGGGAAGAGCTACCTCTCAGAGAGCTAAGAGGGGTTTGAGCGTTTTTAGGGGAGAATTTTTATCCGCGAAAGGCGCAGTTTTTCGTTTGGGTTTGTAGGCATGCACGCCGGGCCTTTTACATTTTTTGGGCCATATTTTGCACCCAACGGGAGTATTATATGCCGAGCTGTTGATCTTCCGTGTCGGATTGATTTACCTGCGCGTTCATGTCCATGCTGGACTGGTGAGACTACCGGCTAGTCCGCCGTGACTCTTTCAAACTGTACCCCCGGGAGATATCGCCACCTGATTCTCTCCTCCCTCCTGCTCGAATATTCGTTGGGAAAGACTCTTTTTGTCTCTCGCTACAGCATGCGTGCACGCATATAAAGACACTCACACACACAATTACGTTAGGGGGGAGTAGGAATGTTATTCTATTGATATTTACGTGAACTGTTCAAGTCGGGATGTTTGGGAGGATACAAAAATGTTTGTGTTTTGATGTGAACTCTCACTAAACCATATTGCATTACACTGTGACATCGGTAGGCTCTAATTTCTGATTTTAGCCCCCCCAACCTTAGAAGGTGTTATATAGCAGTGGGCAGTGGGTTTTCATGACCACAGTTATACTTTTTACAACAGTTAATGTCACAAAGTAGCTTTACAAGTGTCCGAGTCCCTCAGTGAGCAAGCCAAGGGTGACAGTGGCAAGAAAAAACTCCCTAGTTTTTTTGCATGAGGAAGAAACCTTGAGAGGAACCAAGACTCAGGGGGGAACCCATCCTCCTCTGGCTGATGTGTGTATATGTAATTCTTATTCTTAGGAGTCCTAGACTGTCCCCCTCTACACCCTCAGTCACAGTCACCCAATGATGCAGCACACCTGTCTCACCTTCCTCTCCTCCTTACAAGTGCCTACAGGTCCCATCATCCAGTGCTGCATATTCCTCCAGCCTGACCTTTGATTGCTGCCACCTGTCACCCTGCTAACGTCACCCTGTTAATGTCAGCCTGTTAACGCCACCCTGTCAGCCTGTTAACGTCACCCTGTCAGCCTGTCACCGTCACTCTGTTACCGTCACCTTGTTACCGTCACCTTGTCACCATCACCCTGTCACTCTGTCAATGTCACCGTCACCCTGTCACCATCACCCTGTTACCATCACCCTGAAGTGCTTCACTTGTATTGTTCTCAATTAGGGTTAGGCACGTCTGCATAAAGACTTTTGCCTGGCGTTTGATCTTTTTCTTGATATGGACAATAAAGCCTTGACAACGCCGTTACCGCCTACAGCTGCTTCTGCCCTGTCACACTTGATTGTCAGTAATACTGTAGCCTATATAGGGATATAGGGACACCAATTAAGGCCAAAGTGATTTCTGTGTACCATAAAATCTAGACAAAAGCACTGAACACAGTTCAGTATGGTCTATGGAATTATTATAGCGGTACTGTCACAGTACTTGTATTATAGAAATACAGAAGAGTGATGCATGTAACAGGGATAGTCTCAAAGATACTGTATTGGCAGTTGTAATGTGACAGACAATGTTGTGATTATAAGCTTTTCTTATAGTGCTCGGTTTAGGTATTTTATCTTGATACTATATCAAAATAAATATGGTCATAATGATTTGGCCCTTACTAATGATTCTCAGGAAACGTGAATTTAAATCAGTATAACAGTAAAACAATAAAAAAGAAATACAATACTAAATAATGCTATAAATATAGGTTACTACACATTTTTTGTATTTTCTTGGAGAATGGACATCTTCAGAATTCAACATTGTGTGTGTGTGTGTGTGTGCATAAGCTATTAAATGTGCTACATTGTCATCATTTTGTTTTATTTTCTTTTTGTCACAATGTAAAAGACATGTTGTGTTTTTAGGTTGCTGAAATTAGTGCCTAAGTATATTGTACTCAGCTCAATTGTTTTGGACAGATTTGGGTGTTTTCCCAAAAGATTCAAGTTGCCATTTAGTGCTTGAAATATAATTATTTATGGTTAACAGTTTCATATATTACAATATAGCACATCTTAATAAATAAAATGCTTCACTGTTAGCCTCTAACAACCATTTAACCACCACAGCATTTCTATGTGCAGTAGTGAGTATTTATTGTTGATTACATTGTGAATGTACTGCTGGCTGTGAGAATAATGTGATATTTGTTAAAAAGTCCTCTCACTGTCCTCTAAATCTAACATTTACTGACCAACACTTTAGATACTAAGAGGGAAAACTATGTGGAGTTATTTGAGTTATCTAACATGTTTTTATTACTCTCTCTACATAATGCAAATCATTTGATAGTTCCTCTGTTGTGGGTCTCACTGGTCCTTCTGGTGGACGTCCTTGTTGATAACGTTCTTGATGAGTGTGAGAAGTGGCTTCTGACTGCGCTCATCCCAAGATTTCATGAAACCTCCGTAGCGTTTGTTGGCAGGTGGGCCACTCCAGCGAAAGTGATTCATCTTGTAGGTACCATCTTTCTTCTCTTGATGGTGGAAGGTGCTGCCCTCCAGTGGGTAGATGACCTCATTATTTGCCAGTTCACGCCTCATTTCAGTGGGCAGAGCCTCTGCGGACTCCTCCTCTGCCCCATTGGTGTAGACCTTGATGGGTCGACGCTTGCGGCCCACTGGCTTGCCCCAGCGGAAATGTTCCATGGAGTAGGACCGCTTGGCTTCCTGCTGTGAGCCAGATTCAGAAGCTTCTTGTTCTGTGGGTGAGATGGTGACAACCGGGACGTTGTTGGGTATGGGCTCCAAAAATGCCTGTAGATGGCCATCTCCAGGATAGAAAGGAGACTCTGCCGTTAGATCAGATCTGCACAACTTTATACAGTCCTGCAATAGAAGCACAACGAAATACAGAACAGGCTAAAGTAGTAAGGATTTGGAGAACACCTAAAATCCTTATCAACAAGCTTCTTTAAATATTCCCAATCTTTAAGAATAGAATTTGCCTAGTTTAAAATTAAAAGCAAAATTTGTTTAATATGAGATATGATTAATTATGTTTATAAGTATAAGCATAAACTCACCAGAATGCTTTCCTCAGAACCAAGATCTCTGCAGTGAGGGTTCTCCCAGCACTGAGGTCTCACCTCTGAAACAGCCGCACTCAGCACAGCCAGAGGCAGCAGCCACACAGGACACCCCATTCTCACTCTCCTGACCATTAACTGTAGAACCAAAGGGAAACCTTAGCAGTATGAATTATATTGACATCAAGACAGAAGCAAAACAAAACAAAAACAAATGGTTCTTCAGCAGCCCATCAGAACACAAGACGTGTTCATACTTTTCATTAAAGTTTAAATAACTTCAGAAAATCAATATCTATATGATCAATTAATACAACAAAAATGTGCTTAACAATAATAGTGGTGCCATGAATGAATGAAGATAAACTACTAAAGCCTAACCAGGAAAATCTGAACTGAAACACACTTCGAAAACAAACACCTGAGCACCTTTACGGCAAGAAGACTTTAAATTAAAGTAAAGCTTAAATGCTTTGATCACTCACCCGTTCTGTTGTCTCTTCTTTCAGGACTCGGCTGTGAACGTTCTTTCCCAGAGATCTTTCACTGCACATAGATGTCTCAGCATGTATAAGTGCATGCGTTTCTGATGTCTGAGCCCTCTCTGCTCTTCTTTTATAAGCCTCCTAAAGCGTTGAACCTTTCAAGGACATACTACGAAATTTCTTCTCTGGCTCTCGTGACCAGGGTGGAACATACTAGGAAACTTCAGCATATCATCAGCCACACAGAAAAATAATCCATGCCAAATTTCCAGACAACATGAAAATGTCACTGGTCAATGAACATTGATCTAGGGAGGATTATCAAGTTGCTGTCATTTACAAAATCATGATGCTGTATGCCAGTTG
Source organism: Brachyhypopomus gauderio (assembly GCF_052324685.1). NCBI lineage: Eukaryota > Metazoa > Chordata > Actinopteri > Gymnotiformes > Hypopomidae > Brachyhypopomus > Brachyhypopomus gauderio. Next base: position 2,318,715 of record NW_027506879.1, on the reverse strand, counting down.
GTTAAGGGCACCAGTGTTAGTTTACATGGCTTGAATGATTAAAACTCTAAATTCACCTCCAGTTATTTTTGTTTGGATAGAGGCATGTCTGCAATATTTCTCAATTTCGTTTATGTGAAAGGTGAAAGACTCATGAAGTATCTAAACTTCTATTTTGTATTATTATCTCTAATGAATTATAGTGAATTTCAGAGTGTCAGTGATGTTACACAAAGCTATAAAAGACTAACTTCAATTTTCAAGGTTAAGAAAGTAAAACTACTGATTTCATTCTTTCCTTGTGGTTTTCCTCAAGAGTGTAGATCTTGCCTTGCTTATACTAAATGTAAATAACTACCTAATTTGATGCAGTGTGCTACATAAAAAAGCTAGAAAGAGTCACAAGAAATATATGAGGCCTTGAAATCAAATATCTTCCTAATATTAAAATCAAGTATCTTAGATCTTTAATATATTTAATTAGCTTATAGAAATCAAGCCTGCTTGATGAAATATTGCATTTCTAAAGCACAAACTTTGGGCTATTTTCTGTCAAAGCAACATGATTATACGTCTCTGACCTTGATGCTCATGTTGAGTTCATCTGGTGCTCTAGTCATTATCACGCAGCCCATTGAGTGGAAAAGCTTTTAGTCATGAAGCACAAGAAAAACTGCACATAAACATCCAGAGAATGTGACTTTTCATCTAGTTGAGAAATTATAATTCTGGAAAAGATTAAAGTATATTACGTACCAAAAAATACAGTTTCACTTATTATTCACTTAATTAACTTTATATATTCACTTCAGCATTAGTTTACTGATTACATATTGTAATGTATTGTTGAAAATGCATATGTGGTGTGTGTTCTGTGTGTGCCAAATGGGCACCCGTGCTGAGAGGCGGGAAGTGTTGAAAAGAGGCGGGGTTCCGCGAACTGAATAAAGAAAGTAAGCGCACGTTGAAAAACCAGCTTCCGTCTCGTTCCTGTTATATTGTACACAATATAAGTACATTACACATATAATGAGAAAATGCATTTTAAACAATACATGCTTTCCCACACGTCTTGATTTGGAAATTATATGGCTTTTTGTATGCACCGATATGAAGTAAAAAACAAATATATAAAAGTGTCATTTTTTGTCAAAGCAGACAAATGGAATGAAGCAGAAGAATCCAACAATGTATAATAATGATAGTATACTTTATGAGAGGTGTAATATACTGAGAGGTGTAGAATACTTTATGAGAGCAGAAGTATACTTTGAGAGGTGTAGTATACTTTGAGAGGTGTAGTATACTTTGAGAGGTGTAGTACACTTTGAGAGGTGTAGTATACTTTGAGAAGTGTAGTATACTTTATAAGAGGTGAAGTATAACCTAGCCACTAGGGTGCACACACCAGTGTATTTTAGTGCCGGTCCCAAGCCCGGATAAATAGGGAGGGTTGCGTCAGGAAGGGCATCCGGTGTAAAAACTGCCAAATCAAATGATGCAGATCAAAAATAGAAATTCCATCCTGGATGGGTCGAGGCCCGGGTTAACAACGACCGCCACTGGTGCTGTTGTCCAACAGGGCATTAGTGGAAATTGGACTACTGTTGGGACAAGGAGGAGGAGGAGAGGGGGGAAGAGGGTTCTGAAGATGAAGGAGAGGAGGCAGAGCAGGAGGGTGGAGGTTAGAGTTGGTACGTTGAATGTGGGCTCTATGACAGGTTAGTGATTGCAAGGTGTTACCAGGGGAGAGTGTAACTAAACAGCATAGGATGGTGATATGTAGGATGAATTTGGAGGTGAAGAAGAGGAAGAGTGAGAGCGGAACCTAAGATCAGGTGGTGGAAGTTAAAGTATGAGGACTGTGGTGTAAAATTCAGGGATGAGGTGAGGCAGGTACTGGGTAACGGTGGTGGTGTTCTGGATACCTGGGATGAGACTTCTAATGCAGTGAGGGATGTGGCTAGGAAGGTACTTGGTGTGACCTCAGGACAGAGGAAGATAGACAAGGAGTCGTGGTGGTGGAATGAGGAAGTTCAGGAAAGTTTGAGAGGAAACGGTTGGCTAAAAAGAATTGGGATTTTCAGCAAGATGAAAAAAGTAGACAGATGTACAAGGAGATGTGACGTAAGGTAAAGAGAGCAGTGGCAGAAGCTAAAGAGAAGGCATATAGCAAGCTGTATGAGAAGTTGGACACTAAGGACGGGGAAAAGGATCTGTACAGATTGGCCAGACAGAGAAACCGTGATGCGCAGGATGTGCAGCAGGTTAGGATGATAAAGGATAAAGATGGAAATGTGTTGTCTGGTGAGGAGAGTGTCTTGGGAAGGTGGAAGGAGTATTTTGAGGAACTGATGAATCAAGAGAATGAAAGGGAAAGAAGGTTAGAAGAGGTAGAGGTTGTGAATCAGGAAGTGCCCCAGGTGAGCAAGGAGGAAGTAAGGGCTGCAATTCGGAGAATGAAGTGTGGTAATGCAGTTGGACCGGATGATATTTCAGTGGAGGCATGGAAATGTTTGGGAGAGACAGCAGTGGAGTTTTTGACTGGCTTATTTAACAGAATCTTGGAAGGTCAGAAGATGCCTGAGGAGTGGAGATGAAGCATAATGGTGCCGATTTTCAAGAATAAGGGCGACGTTCAGAGCTGTAGTAATTACAGGGGAATAAAGTTGATCAGTCACAGCCTGAAAATCTGGGAAAGAGTAGTGGAAGCTAAGCTTAGAGGAGAGGTAGAGATCTGTGAGCAGCAGTATGGTTTCATGCCAGCTATCTGCACCACAGATGCTATATTTGCTTTGAGAGTGTTCATGGAGAGGTATAGGGAAGGACAGAAGGAGTTCCATTGTGTGTTTGTTGACTTAGAGAAAGCTTATGATAGAGTATCGAGACAGGAGCTGTGGTATTGTATAAGGAAGTCAAGAGTAGCAGAAAAGTATGTGAGGGTAGTGCAGGATGAGAACAGTGTGACAGCAGAGATGTGCGGTAGGAATGACAGTTGGGTTTAAATTTGGGGTAGGACTAGGGCTGGACGATATGGAAAAAAAACTTATCACGATATAGTTTTCCATATCAGTCGATATCGATATGTATCATGATATAAATGAAATCACTTTCTGTCACACTTATAGGTTTCTTTTTACTCATAGGTGAGAAAATCCCAATAATTATCACAATATAAATTTTGTAACGCTGTCATAGTTTTTAAAAATGCAGACCAATGCGTCAAATGTCTTACTATTATAAGTATTAAAATTGTCACGGTGAGGCGGCCCCCTACCGGCTGTCTCCATCCACAGCGGCTGTTGTTGTTGTTGTTTGGTGAATGAATGAATGAATGAATGTTCGATTTATATAGCGCCTTTCCAGATTCCCAAGGCGCTTTACAATTTAACACAGGTACAAGTCACAGACAATCACACACACACCGGCGAGAAGCGGCAGCCAATTGCGCACAGCGTACTCTCTACCGGAAGCCACAGCCCCCTGGGGGACTGAATGGGGTGCAGGAAGGGGAGAGAGGACAGACCCTAGTGGCAAAGCACCATCCACCACTGGGCATACAAGCACACACACGCACGCACGCAGACACAGACACACACTCAGGGAGAATTTTTTGTTGACTGCCAATTTACCTAACCTCCATGTTTTTGGACTTGGTGACGTCATGTGCGTCCCTCAGGTGGGCGGAGCCCGTGATCCGTCTCACCTGAGGGTCGTTTGTTTGCCTATATATGTCTTGTCTTTGTACCAGTTGACCGCTGGTCATTATATCCTTAATTTGGATCTTTTGCACGGGTTTTGGTTTGCACACTTTCTATTAAACCATCCTTTTTCCCTGAGACTTGGCGTGATCGCTTCCTTTTCAGTTGCTCACACCGCCCGTCACAGAATGACCAGCCACCCTTCGGAAGCCGCCGAGTCTCTTTTTCTTTCTCCTTCGTTCATGGTCATGTCTCGTGGTAAGTGTTTGTCTGCGTGGTGTTTTGTGAAGAGTTCCGCCGTGCTTTTGTGTTTGTGGCACGGCGAGGACCAGGGCGTCTTCCCTGGAAAGGCTCTTCATGTTTTGTGTTGGTTAAAACGTGTGTTCATGTGTGGATCAGTGTGCGTGCTCGTTGTGTTTAATGTTACATGTTTTGTGTGTGACGCGGTCGCCGCTCGTCACTGTCGCCTCGCTCCCCGTGTGTCTTGTGTTAAATGTGGGGAGCGACTGCGGCTCTGAGCGGCGTGCGTCACTGTGTGTTTATGTCGAGCGCGCATGTGTAGGTCCCGTCTGTCTGTTTGTGCACCGTTTTTGTTTGTTTGTCTAGTAATAGCGTGTGCGTTTTGTCCTAGCGTGTTGTCAACTGTTTGCGTGTAATTCCACGCATGCTCCTCCCCTTGAATGTGTGTTTGGGGGGGGACCGGCTGTGGTCCCGTGCCATGGGGTGTGGCACGGAGGGCGTCGCTCCCGAGGGAGGCACTGAATAGGGTAGGGCGCGTTTGTGTTGTGTGTGTGTGTTGTTCTCTTCTCTGTGCAGGTGCTTCTATTTGGCAGTGTTCCTGGACCTTGTGGGGGTCTCCACCTGGCAGGAGCCCCCTTGTGTTGTGGGGTGACCGGAGCCCGGTCATGAGGAGCCCCTCCCTAGAGGGCTGGGGCCCCCGGATGTTAGGGGACCATGGGGCTCCGGTCTGAAAAGCTCCTGCTGAGGAGGGAGATCCTCCCTCCTGCCCGGGGTGACCAGGAGGCCCTTGGGGCTGCTCCCTAGCCCGCGTCGGGGGTGCTCTGGGCCTCGGTCTCTGGCGCTCCTGGGTTGGGTGGAGGAGTCCACCTTGCGATGAGAGGCCCCGGGAGGGGTTGGCTCCCCAGGAGGCTGGGGTGACCCCTAGCAGAAGGCAGGGGTCAGCTCTGGGAGGAGGTAGGTCCAGAAGGTGAAGTAGCCACGCCTTGGAGAGGTAGCCTGCACACACATATACACGAGGGATGAGAGAGGAGCCATAGCCCCTCGTCCTCACACCTGTGGGGCTCACCGGCTGAAGGCCGGGTAGGGCGTGAGGGCCCTGCGACCGACTGGGGCGTGGTTTTGTGTTGTTAACGGCCCGGTCGATCCAGGGTCCCGCCCGGGGAGGTGAGCTGTTTAATGTTGTGTGTTTTATGTTCCAGCTCCCGGACGGCAGGAGGTTTGTTCCTGCCTGTCTCTGCCTTCCTGCCCCTTCGTGTTTTGTGTGCAGCCGCTGTGTGCCACACACCCAGTGGAGGGGAGTGCGGCTTGGTGGGGGGGTCTGTCACGGTGAGGCGGCCCCCTACCGGCCGTCTCCATCCACAGTGGCTGTTGTTGTTGTTGTTTGGTGACGTCATGTGCGTCCCTCAGGTGGGCGGAGCCCGTGATCCGTCTCACCTGAGGGTCGTTTGTTTGCCTATATATGTCTTGTCTTTGTACCAGTTGACCGCTGGTCATTATATCCTTAATTTGGATCTTTTGCACGGGTTTTGGTTTGCACACTTTCTATTAAACCATCCTTTTTCCCTGAGACTTGGCGTGATCGCTTCCTTTTCAGTTACTCACACCGCCTGCCACAAAAATAATTATTACAGAACGTAATATACATGCACACAGTATGCAAAATACTCAAATCCACAAGGAAATACTTCACTGGAAAAATGTAAATTTACATTTTGATTCCCCTGCCCAGATAATGAAAAACTGACTTATAACATTAACATAACAAAATATAATATTCTGTTATTTGTGTCCTGAAAACATTACAATCTCAAGCATTTAAGAAGTAGAAAATGTAACAATGTTAGATTAAAAAATAAATTGTTAACAAAATATAAAAAAACACTCCCAGTACAAAGTTCGGAATTGTTAACATACTGCTCTTAACCCATTACAATGTTTAGAATGTCCTTAGAATGTTTGTAAACAGTGGGGAAAACTGGAAAGATTGTTGCAAAAAATCTTTCTCTACACTCACTTGATGCTCTTGATGCTTGATGCTACGATGTTGAGTGAATCTTCCACCGTGCCAAAGAACTGGTCTCACTGTCAGCATCAGGAGCTAAGAGGTAATTATTCAATTTTGCTTCAGCAGCATCCTGTTCTGTGAGGGCAGCTGTTGTGACTGAGTGAGGCTTCTTGAAAAAACTTCCCAGTGTCATCTTCTGCTTTTTAGCTGGTGTAGCATCTCCTCCCTCATCAGGTATCTACTAAACAGAGTTCAAACTCCATGCATTTATTGAGTTTACAATAAGCTAAAAACCTTATTGAAACAACCAGTGTGTTGACCGGATTTGGTTGATTGTGCTGATCGTGAAGCATCCTCGAGGACAAAGACAGGTGCTGAATCAGTGTGACGATGTTCATTCATTAACATCATTGCACAATTTCTTGGCCTAACAGAAGCACTTCAATTTTAAAAGGATTATGTGACAAAGTTTCTCAACATCCAGTGTCTGAACTCTCCCATTAATAAACCCAAACTCACTATTTTTAAAAGGTCTTGATGTAATTATTGCCTGTCTCTTGTTTGAAGCTCTTTCAATAGTTACAGAATAGTTGTGGTTTCCCATCAAAAACATTGTGTTTAGGAATATGCTATCTTCACATGATGCACTAAAGTCTATCACTCCCAGCTTGGACTGCTGTCTTACGATCTGTTGTACCAGTAAGTAGGTGAACAAGCTCCAGTTATGTCAAAATGTAGCTGTCATATCACTGAGAACTACACTACCCATGATGCCACAAGGAGACACTACAGATCGACATCATGAGTCCTAATTCTCATCTCCAGGTATATAAGCCCACTCCAAGCTCACAGACTTTGCGAGAACTTTTGGATGTCGTCTCTGCCTTGCCCCTCTGGTTTGTCTGCATGGTCTTTGTTGCGCTCTCGTGTTCTGACCCTGGACTGTCTCTACGTTACGTCTTGAATTTTGTGTTGCGTTCTGTTGCATTGCTGACTGCCCTTCTGGCAGTGTTGCGAATAACGCCGTTAAAAATAATGGCGTTAGGTAACGGCGTCATTTTGTCAGTAACGGGATAATATAATTAGTTACTTAGTTAATTAGTTAATATAATTAGTTTTCCTGTCCTTACAACGCCGTTGACGTTACTGGTCATTAAAAGCGGTGTGTTACTATATATTGATTAGGGGTGGGCATAGATTAATTTTTTTAATCTAGATTAATCTCACTGAAATCTTGAAATTAATCTAGATCAATCTAGATTAATCTATACTAAAATGGCTCATATGCGTGCTACCCAAGTAATGACTAAAAGTCAGTTTTTGAGATAGGGTTTCTTAACACAGAGGGTGCATTAGACAAGGGGCTCATCTCCTGTTTCTAAAATGCATCAATGACTGCTTGAGAAAGCTGTTCTACTTTGATACTTGAAGAAAAAAAAACATGCTCAATAAAATGTAGGCTACTCGTGTTCAACGGTTTATTCAGTTAAACATGAATTTGTAAGCCTACATACTGTACATTAAATAACATGTTTATTCAGCTAAACATGATATTTGAAATGTAAGCCAACATTTAGTACATTTAACCTCACGGACGTAATTTTCAAAAGTCAGTTTTGGTCCTCTGCAGTTTTAACGGTTAAAAAGAAATATTTAAATAGCGACCAATCTAGCGCTAGGACCATTCAGAAAACGACCGCTCTGAGCTCCGCTCTGGTAACACTTTACGTTCCTAAAAATGAATTTTCCATGAAGCAAACCTGGCGACTTTGTGGCTGCATCCATGTAAACACACGTACGATATGTAAATCACAGGTTTAAAAACTCGTTCTCGCCCCTGCTGTGCAATCTGGTTAGGAATACAGCCGAGCTAAACTATCAAGTTGAAAGTCATCATAGTTTGCTTACCCATTTTGACCCAGTTCTCAACCCAACTTTAAGAATAGATTAACGGCGATAATTTTTATATCGCCCGATAAGAGGATCAAATTAACGACCGCCGTTAACGCCATTAACGGCCCACCACTAATATTGATATACTAACAGTAACGCGAGCGGACCGCTGCCCAGACTAGTGAGGAGTAACAGATCTCGATAGGTCACAGTTCTCGTGTAACACCTGTTTAACTTAACAAGTCAGTAAGCGATTGGCTAAGGCAGCGTTATGGTAGCCAATCAGAGCCAGTGTTTTTACACGTACGCCGAAGCACACGACACAAACGGAGAAGAGGCAGAAATGGCGTCAGGTGCAAGCCGAAGAAAATTTAGCATTTTCAAGGCGATATAAACATTATTTAAGAAAATACTTGAAGTTCCTGAATGTCTACCAAACTGGGTATTTGATTTATTTAATTAAGAATAGAGGTTTTATTGTTAACTTTACTTCTGTTGTGAACAAACCAGTTGTCTCAGGTTGAGAGAATTTAATTTGATAGATGTAATTGCACTTTATAGCTATAGTGTAACTGTTTACTTTAGTTTTTTTTTCTTTAACAAAGATTTGGGATTTTAAATGATTTTATCCTGCACTGGTCTGTGGATGTGCAATAAATATCAAAAGTTAAACACCTTTCTGATCTACTCATTTCAACTGACTGTGAAAACTGCTATTTCAAAAAAATCCTTATTCATTGGTATATAACCTTTTTTTAACTGTAACGCAAATAGTTACTTTCCCTGGGAACGAGTTACTTTTATTATAGAGTAATTCACTTAATAACTCAGTTACTTTTTTGAACAAGTAGTGAGTAACTATAACTAATTACTTTTTTAAAGTAACATTCCCAACACTGCCTTCTGGTGTTTGAACCCCTGCCTGGCTTCAGTATTGTATTGGGATAATTCTCTCTGACGTTAAATAATTTTTGTTATAGTAATCTGCAAGCATCTGCAACTTCATTTTCACATATGTCACAGTAGCAACCAGAGTTCTAGTTCTGTCTAGTCCTGCTTGGACGCTTACTTAGGGGCCTGCTCGGTCCCCAGAGGCTCACCTACGGGTCTAACAACCACACTGTAAAAAAAAAAAAAAAAAAAAGACGTAAAAAAAAAAAGGTAACATGTCCGGCAGCAAATGTTGCCAAACAGTTACCAAAAAATTACACTAAAATACCACACATAATTCAAAAATGAATTACTGTAAAATTACATATTTTCCCTGTATTTGTTCTTTGTAATTTCACAGCCCAATTTGAGTAAAATTACAAATTTTCATTGTAAGAAAACTATGGAGTGATTTTTGTTTCAATAGTTCCACAAAAGCAAAAGTAAATCCAAGAGCAGAAAGTATGCAAAACAGAAAAAAATATATCAAAAGTATATATTTTTTATATAATTGGTTATTTGAAACTTGTTTTCGTTTGCATTTTGACAAGTTTTTGGTTCCATTGTTTTTGTTTTTTTGGATTTTCCCAGTAAGGTCTTTTGCATCTGGAATCTCTCTTTGCTTCTGCTTCGTTTTTTGCTTCTGACTTTTGGAACACATTTCACGTGTGGGAGGGGCTTAGATGAAGGCGTTCCTCTGCAATCTCCATTGGTCACTGATTCCGGACTGACACAGAGCTCTGAGACTGCCTCTGGGACCAAGCCATGCCCACCCCACCAGCTTCCCAGCGTTTTCAAACATGGCGGAACGCAGGGGTTCTGTTTCACAGTAGCATGTAAACTGAGTTTTACCATTAAAGTTTATACAAAGGTTTTAGTTAATTGCTAAATGGTCTGTAGATATGGCAAATGTACACTGTATAGTAACTACATTAAGCATGGCAGTTAATATTTAGCACACTTCACCAGCGCAAGCTTTTTAAAATTTTAGTGAACTGGATGCAGGCATGAAAATCTGTCACCTTGCGGCGAAATTCGCCGTTTTGAAGTTTTCATATTTTGCGGTAAAACAAACTCTTATGAAAAATAGGTAGATAGATAGTTAACGGTAAAATAAGAAACAAGATTTTTATTAAGTCCAAGTCAGTAAAGGTAAAGTCTAAGTCAAGTCGCAAGTCTTCAGTGATGTTGTCGAGTCAAGTCACAAGTCATCAGTTTAGTGACTCGAGTCGGACTCGAGTCCAAGTCATGTGACTTGAGTCCACACGTCTGGTGAGAAGGGCATTCACCATGCCCAGGTCTCATTGACTTTCTAAATATACAAGTACTAAAGAAGCAAAATAATTACAACAAGGTGGTCTTGAATTTTGACGTAATTATTGACAGATTATTTCAGGAAAGGAAGCAGTGTTTTCTGTGCTTAGGGTGGGTCTTCCCATCTCTTCCACACACAAAGTCAGCTCTCAGTCACATGGTCAGATTGGTCCTGATTCTCTGCTTCCTGTGATGTAGGAAATGTGCCACTGACTACACAGTTGCAGAGACCCCCAGTTTTACTGCGTACTTGCATATAGCAAGAATGACAAGCGAAAGCCTCTGAGGTTAGCCACTCTGGGACTCTAATCCCACGTTTCTCATCGAGAATCCCACTCTGTTTGGCTTGTTTGTTACAGGGAAGATTAACCTCATCTTTGGGTTGCAACAGCCTACAATAATGTGGAGGATTTTCGCAGAGGCACAGACAAGGTATAGAGCTTAATTTATTAGAAACAGGACTGTCAGAGAATTATGTAAAACATTTAGTTTGGTATAATACATATAGACATTCCTACATTCTTTACCATAGCTTAAAGATAAAATCTAAGACCCAGTGGATAGATTACATTCAGGAAATATTCATTTTAAATATCTGGTATTAATAGTGGATCTAAAACATACAATAAGATTTAAGAAAACACAAAACTGCATTTGGTCACACATTTAAATATCTTAAGGCTGAATCTAAGTACACATGGTTAAAAGTTTTAAGGAAAACATCTCATCATCAACAAATGACAATGCTGTAACTCCTCAGAGTCTAAACTGGTTGCAGGTCAAGGTAAAAGGCCATGCTCCATGAATAAACACATGACCAGTGGAGTATTATGTGTAGTAATATATCAGAGATGGTCTTTGGAATTATGAACCTTGCATGACTTTTCGCAAATGCAAACTTTTTTTCTACTTGGTTATCACACAGCACTGCAAACAAAGGGAGGGTTTTTTTCTTTTTTTAGGAGTCAGGTAGTGTGATGAAGACCAATACTGTGTGATGAAGAATGTAATGGATTATTGCTGCATCATAAACAAATGAATAACACATCAAATGTATCTTTAATAGTGCAATAATTGAAACACTTTTTAGTTGACATGACCAATGACCAAAGCAATGCCCTAATCAACATTAGTGGACACATTCAGGTCGTCGTGATCTAGGGTTAGGGTTATCCGGGACACTACCCTGGAGGAGTTGTGACATTGTTTACAGCCAACATCATCTTAAAAGGTCATATAAATTCATTCTGAGAAAATAAATGAAGCTTTAATTCAATATATTGGTTTTATAATGTAAAAATATGTCTTTGTGACTAATAGTCTTTAAAATAGTTTTTTGGTTAACAGAATGACCATACAGGAACATAAGTACAGCTGGTGTGAAATATCATAGAGAAGTTAGGTGTCCGTGATGGAGGGGTGGGGCTTCTTCACAAGTTTGTGTACTGACTGACAGCCTGTTTTAGCTTCTCAGCAATCTAACCAGAAGACAAAAATATGTTAATCAAAACATTATATTATCCAGAAAACTAAGCTTAAATATCTCTTTATTGACCGGGAAATGCAATAAAAAATCATGCAATGAATTTCAAATGTCATACAAAAAGTAAATGACATTTCATTACAGTAAGTACAGATTTACAAATTAAGTAGAAGTCAAAATACAAGAAGACTGCTTAATCTGAATCTCTCAGTAACCTATTTAAAATTAAGGGTTACCTTTTATGTAACATTAAAAAAAAAGGTCTGTCTCTGTATGTAACCATTTCCATACAGCTGTAGTGTTAGAAGTAAATTTCCAGATCTTGGTTACTCACAGTCTCATAGAATTTCACCTGCTCCTGCAAGAAGAACCGCATGACTCTATTGTAGTCATAGATACGGTTACTATGGAAGTGGTTCATCTCCGCTGAAGACAGATGGTAAATGATGTGACTAAGGTTTCACTTGTAACATGAGCAGGGTCACATTAGACACATACATGTGTTCAGATTACACCCACAGTCACATTAGACACATATGTGTTTTCAAATGAAAAGATATAGAAAAGAAAAGATAGAATATAAACACACATAGTAAATGTAGTTTAGTATAATCAGCTATTTGTAGGTTATACAAATGTTCAAAATAACAGATCACAAATATTCATCAGAATGGCTGTAACATACAGTAGCAAAGGCACATGTGTGGACATTCAGTGGTCATTCTGGGATTGATGGAGTGATCGGAGTGATCAGAGTGACTGGCTGCTGGGTGTGTTATGAACATAAAAGACAAACGGGCATGATTTTATATATATATATATATATATATATATATATATATATATATATATATACATATCTGAATCACTGATATCGCTTTCTGTCACATAAAAACAGTACATATCAGCTTGCAGTGTCCTGTGTGCATAAGAACAGTGATCAAGGTAATGAAAGCGAAAAGAAGAAATGATAATTTTACCTTGAAATGCATATGACATTGTACTCAGGTTCTTTGCCATATTATGTTTGTCCTGATGTGAGATTTTGTTCATGGCCACAAGACGATCTGCTTCTTTGACTTTCTCAATAGCAGCCTAAAACAAATAAAGGGTATGTAGCATGTTCATTTTCAACCAACATGAGGTAAGTTAATCTATTTAGGCTTATAAAGATAATTCTGTCCTAAAAAGGACAGGGGTATAAAGTCAACTGTCACCGTCTGTCTGGTCAGAGACAGGGCTAGTTGCACACAATGTCCAGAAAACAGTTGTTTATTATGCCAAACACACTCTACCACAAGGTGTGTTTAATTTTTTTGGACTCACAATAGGAACACAAATGTTCATCATAAAAAAATAAACAACATCCCCCGAGAGATATTGACTCCTGTCCTTTCAAGTCTCTTCTTTTTCTTTTTCTGTTTCAGATGAGTGGGGTTAAGTCAGTCCCGTCACTCTGCCAGTCATTGTTCTCCTATTTGTGTTGCTAAGGATGAACCTTAGTGACCAAAGACCAAACTTGGTCCAACCCCACTCCAGCCAGCCAGCCATAGAACTCTTTGGAACAACAAATGAATGTGAGATGTGGGTCATAACTGTTCTGTCTGCATCAACTCCATCAACCTCTCCTGCCTTTCCTTCTGCATCCAGGTTCACATTACACAACTGCCATTGCAGTCTAACAGAAATATTCTCAATCATGACGTTAATATTCACCATCAAAAACAGCAAATTGGTAAACGTTAATGGCCAGAAGGGTTAAAATGGATGAGAAGAATATATAATTTGATCACTACAACAGGTCTGTGGCTTGAAAAGAAAAATAATCAGTACCAAACAATAATACCAACCAGTGTTTGTACGTTATGCACAGTGCCAAATGTTTATTACTAATAATTAGTACTAATTACTACTAATACTAATTAGTAATAATTATTAGTGTGTGTGTGTGTGTGTGTCACAGGCCGATTTTATATATATATATATACACACATACACTACCGTTCAAAAGTTTGGGGTCACTTAGAAATGTTCTTATTTTTTTCAATTTAGCTAACATTAAATGCATCAAAAATACACTCTATACATTATTAATGTGGTAAATGACTATTCTAGCTGTAAACGTCTGGTTTTTAATGCAATATCTACATAGATGTATGGAGACCCATTTCCAACAACCATCACTCCAGTGTTCTAATGGTACATTGTGTTTGCTAACTCTGTAAGGAGGCTATTGGATATTTAGAAAACCCTTGAAAACTCTTGTGCAAGTAGGTTAGCACAGCTGAAAACAGTTTTGCTGATTAGAGAAGCTATAAAACTGACCTGTCCTGACTGTCCTTTGAGCTAGTTGAGAATCTGGAGCATTACAATTGTTGGTTCGATTAAACTCACAAAATGGCCAGAAAAAAACAACTTCCAATTGAAACTCGACAGTCTATTCTTGTTCTGAGAAATGAAGTCTATTCCATGCGAGGCATTGCCAAGAAACTGAAGATTTCCTACAATGGTGTGTACTACTCCCTTCAGAGGAGAGCACAGACAGGCTCTAACCAGAGTAGAAGGAGAAGTGGAAGGCCCCGCTGCACAACTGAGCAAGAAGACAAGTACATTAGAGTCTCCAGTTTGAGAAATCGACGCCTCACAGGTCCTCAACTGGCAGCTTCATTAAATAGTACCCGCAAAATGCCAGTGTCAACGTCTACAGTGAAGAGGCGACTCTGGGATGCTGGCCTTCAGGGCAGAGTGGCAAAGAAAAAGTCATATCTGAGACTGGCTAATAAAAGAAAAAGATTAATATGGGCAAAAGAACACGGACATTGGACAGAGGAAGATTGGAAAAAAGTGTTATGGACAGATGAATCAAAGTTTGAGGTGTTTGGATCACACAGACGAACAGAACAACTGAACAACTGAAAAGATGCTGGAAGAGTGCCTGACACCATCTGTCAAACATGGTGGAGGTAATGTGATGGTCTGGGGTTGCTTGGGTGCTGGTAAAGTGGGAGATTTGAACAAGGTAAAAGGGATTTTGAATAAGGAAGGCTATCACTCCATTTTGCAACACCATGCCATACCCTGTGGACAGCGCTTGATTGGAGCCAATTTCATCCTGCAACAGGACAATGACCCAAAGCACACCTCAAAATTATGCACAAACTATTTAGAGAAGAAGCAGGCAGCTGGTGTTTTATCGGTAATGGAGTGGCCAGCGCAGTCACCAGATCTCAACCCCATTGAGCTGTTGTGGGAGCAGCTTGACCGTATGGTACAAAAAAAGTGCCCATTAACCCAATCAAACTTGTAGTTTCAGTGATTGCTCCATGAACACAGGTGTGGGTGTTGATGAGGACAGGGCTGGAGATCAATCTGTGATGATTAAGTAAGAATGACACCACTGGACACTTTAAAAGGAGGCTGGTGCTTGGCATCATTGTTTCTCTTCTGTTAACCATAGTTATCTCTAAAGAAACATGTGCAGTCATCATTGCACTGCACATAAATGGCCTAACAGGGAAGAGTATCGCAGCTAGAAAGATTGCACCTCAGTCAACAATCTATCGCATCATCAACAACTTCAAGGAGAGAGGTTCCATTGTTGCCAAAAAAGCTCCAGGGCGCCCAAGAAAGACCAGCAAGCGCCAGGACTGTCACTTAAAAGTGTTTCAGCTGCAGGATTGGACTACCAGCAGTGCAGAGTTTGCTCAGGAATGGCAGCAGGCAGGTGTGAGTGCATCTACATGCACTGTGAGGTGGAGACTCTTGGAGCAAGGCCTGGTCTCAAGGAGGGCAGCAAAGAAGCCACTTCTCTCCAGAAAAAACATCAGGGACAGACTGATATTCTGCAAAAGGTACAGGGAGTGGACTGCTGAGGACTGGGGTAAAGTCATTTTCTCTGATGAATCCCCTTTCCGATTGTTTGGGACATCTGGAAAACGGCTTGTTCGGAGAAGACGAGGTGAGCGCTACCACCAGTCTTGTCTTATGCCAACTGTAAAGCATCCTGAAACCATTAATGTGTGGGGTTGCTTCTCAGCCAAGGGAATTGGCTCTCTCACAGTCTTGCCTAAAAACAGCCATGAATAAAGAATGGTACCAGAATGTCCTCCGAGAGCAACTTCTCCCAACCATCCAAGAGCAGTTTGGTGATCAACAATGCCTTTTCCAGCATGATGGAGCACCATGCCATAAAGCAAAGGTGATAACTAAATGGCTCAGGGAACAAAACATAAAGATTTTGGGTCCATGGCCTGGAAACTCCCCAGATCTTAATCCCATTGAGAATGTGTGGTCAATCATCAAGAGATGGGTGGACAAACAAAAACCTACACATTCTGACAAAATGCAAGCATTGATTGTGCAAGAATGGACTGCTATCAGTCAGGATTTGGTCCAGAAGTTGATTGAGAGCATGCCACGGAGAATTGCAGAGGTCCTGAAGAAGAAGGGTCAACACTGCAAATATTGACTTGCTGCATTAACTCATTCTAACTGTCAATAAAAGCTTTTGTTACTCATAATATGATTGGAATTATAGTTCTGTATGTGATAAAATATCTGACAAACACACATAAAAACCAGAGGGCAGCAGATCATGTGAAAATATAATATTTGTGTCATTCTCAAAACTTTTGGCCATGACTGTATATGTATGTATAGGTTCGTGTATAAGTATATGTATAGATATATATATATATATATATATATACCTTGTGGACTCCCATAATCTCAGGGAAGCATCCAAGCAGTCCTTTGTATTCACTGTTAGTTTCCATCAGGTAGTGCAGGTCTTGTTTTGGCTTATCAAACCAAAAAAAAAGGCAAAAACACCAATCTAAACCAATAGTTTCAAAATCAGACTACTTACAGGATAACAACGGAAGTAGACCAAAGTGCAGAGATAAACAGGGCTGGGGGTCTAAAGACGTACTGACATTAATAAGCTTTAAAACAACAATCCTGACATTAATAAAGACAATACCTGTCTGGAAACTATTTCCGCTATTTCTTCATATATTTTCCCTGTTGTCATTAGTGGTTCCGTAAGAGTTGCTTCTCCTTGAGTAGGTTGAGAAGAGGAAGATGGGGAACTTAACTGTTACAGTTGACATGGAAATACAATACGATTGTTCATAATGTGCACATTTTTGTAATTTCACTTTTAGGTGATGAGTTCTGGCCTCTTACCCAGGTATCCACTTGTGCTGAAAACTGTGGACAGGTTCTGAAGTGCTTTCCCTATGTGCCGGTATTCTTTCTGTAAGGCTTGGAAGACAAACAAGAGAAAGAGATGTTGTTGAGCTCATAGTTACAGTGTTTCAATGTTGTTATAAAAACTGGGCCAGGGCTTCTGAATTCAATCAGTTCATACTGACAGCAGGAAGAACGATGAGAACGTTTCTGTTTTTGGAAGACAACCTAAATATTAGTTGTTGTCAAGTACTGCTGCAAGGCAAACAAATTATCTTCCTAAAAACTAATATGGCTATTCAGTTCTATCTGTGTCTGACTGTTATTTTTTATCTTTGCATAGGCAAAGTAATTCACCAGCAGTGTATCTGGTCGCAGCACCACACTTCATCCCATTTAACCAGTTAGTTTCAGTGTCTCAGTGTTCAGCTTGTACTTGTGTGTTCAGTACTTGTGTGTGTTCCAGAAAACCTGTAGCCAATCAGCATCTTTCAAGTGTGACTGCGTAACCTGGTTATAAAGCAATGAAAGCATTTTGGAGACATTATTCCTTAATACCAGCATGGCCCGGTCCCAGCTGTGTCCATACACAAAACCACAGAACAGAAAAAGAATAAACAGCCTTAGATTCGCTTGTAACAGGAAACCTTCAGTCCTTCCTTTAGTCTACATCTTTTGGTACTACGCCACTGAGCTAGACAACATCTCTGGTGTCCTTTATCAGGAGGACATGTACTCACGTCCTGTACATCTCTTCCAGTGAAGATGGCCGACAGAAAGGAGACCCTTCACACCTTCATCCATGGATCTGGTAAAGCGGCTGTATGTCTCATATTTCTGCTCTCTATAAAAGCCAAGCAAGGAACCTCATTCTGACCATAATCTCAAAGAACAGAGATTAAATGTTTAAGGGTATTAAAGCTGCCTACATGTCCACAGGATCCAGATCTGGGACCTCGGGGTCCATGGAGGAGAAGATCATCACTCCCACCATCTCATCTTTTTCTGCTTTCCGTTTGCCTACTTTCCAGTCCTACAAGAGACAGAGGAAAAGTCACTCATTAATTCATTCATTTAAAAGCTTCAGATACTACAATGTTGTATGTACAATATTGTATGTACATTTACATGCAAGTACTAAATGTGAATGGTAGTTTAGAGATGCTGGTACCTTCTCATCTCTGTAGGTGAGGAACAGTTTAAAAACCTCACTATTTGAGACAACAGGATGTCGGCACATACGAGACATCCAAGCCTGTAGACGCTCCATTCTCATTTTAATGAATTCTTCTTCAAACCGTCCTGCATATAAACAATTGAGAGAAAAGCAGTTGGTATTGGTCTAAAATACTGTTAAAACTATTGCCTAAGCATTTGGTTTCAAATACACAGTACCAGTCCATAGCTTAAGTAAAATGTTTTGCCTGATTATACAATCATCTACATTTAATTAATTTACATTCACATAATATACACAGATAATCATAAATGCATTACATCCAAACAACTCATTCCATATTTTATTTTATCGGCCACATTTATTCGCAGTCTCATTTCTTTGGTCACTACCCAGAGTTCGTGAGCATAGGTAAGAGTCGGAACGTAGATTAACCAGTAAATCAGTTAAAATTGTAAAAACGACCTTGAGTACCTAGAAAGGCGTTATATAAATTGAACATTCATTCATCATAAATCGAGAGCTTTGCCTTTTGTCTTACAACGGTCTGGTATAGGGTGCCCAATACTGCAGCCGCAACACCGATCCACCTCTCATTTCATCCTTCCCTTGCTCGTGAACAAGAACCCGAGATACTTCAACTCCTCCACTTGAGGCAAGGACACCCCACCCTTGTCCTACTGAGTACCATGGTCTAGTTTTTGAGGTGCTAATTCTCATCCTGGCCGCCTCGCACTCAGCTGCAAACTGATCCAGTGAGAGCTGCAGGTCCTGGCCTGATGATGCCAACAGGACCACATCATCCGCAAAAAGGAGACGCGGAATCCTGAGGCCACCAAACCGAACCCCCTCCACTACTTGGCTACGCTGAGAATTTCAGTCCATAAAAGTTATGAACAGAATCGGTGACAAAGGGCAGCTCTGGCGGAGTCCAACTACCACTGGGAACCAGTCTGACTTACTGCCGGCCATGCGAACAAAGTTCCTGCTCCGTTTATACAGTCTGGATAGCCCGTAGCAGTGTTCCACGACCAAGACGGAAACCACACTGAATCAACTATAGACCGGACTCTGTTCTCCAGTACCTCTGTATAGACCTTACTGGGGAGGCTGAGCAGTGTGATCCCCTGATAGTTGGAGCACACCCTCTTGTCCCCTTTCTTAAAAAGGGGAACCACCACCCCGGTTTGCCAGTCCAGGGGCACTGCCCCCGATGTACCTGTGAAGTTGCAAAGGCGTGTTAGCCAGGAAAGTCCCACAACATCCAAAGCCTTAAGAAACTCGGGGCGGATCTCATCCACCCCCGGAGCCCTGCAAAACCCCGCCCGAGTCTCCCAGCTCTGCTTCCTCTATGGAAGACATGATGGTGGGATTGAGAAGATCCTCAAAGTATTCCTTCCACCGTCTAATGACATCCCCAGTTGAGGTCAGCAGATCCCCAGCCCCACTGTATACAGTGTTGGTCGGGAACTGCTTTCCCCTCCTGATTTGGCTGACGGTTTTCCAGAATCCTGAGTTTTTGCCTCCGCGATGATCAAAGCCGTGATCTGCTTGGCCCTCCTGTACCTGTCTGCTGTCTCCGGAGTCCCACGAGTCAACCAGGCCCTTTCTTCAGCATGACGGCCTCCCTTACCCGAGGTGTCCACCATCAGGTTCGGGGATTGCCGCCACGATATGCATAGACAACTTTGCATAGACAACTTTGAGGCCTCAGCTCCAGTCCGCCACATAGACAATGAAAGAACGCAACAAGGCCCATTCGGACTCAATGTCTCCGGCCTTCCTCGGGATGCAGTCAAAGCTCTGACGGATGTGAGAGTTAAAGACCTTTCTCAGAGGTTCCTCTGCCAGATGTTCCCAGCAAACTCTCATGATATGTTTGGGTCTGCCAGGTCTGTCCGGCATCCTCGCCCGCCATTTGATAACAGCTCAGCTCCTCTCTTCACCCGATTGTCCAAGACACATGGTCGCAAGTCCAACGACACGATTACAAAATCGATCATTGAGCTGCGACCTCAGGTGTCTTGGTGCAATGAGCATTTATGGACACCTCTGTGCTCGAACATGGTGTTTGTTATGGACAGACTGTGATGAGCACAGAAGTCAAATAACAAAACACCACTCAGGTTCAGATTGGAGAGGCCATTCCTCCCAATCACACCATTCCACGTTGTTGCCCACATGAGGATTGAAGTCCCCCAGCATAACAATGGGTTCCCCAGAAGGGGCACCTTCCACTATCCCCTCCAAGGACTCCAAGAAGGCTGGGTACTCCGAACTGCCATTTGGTGCATAAGCACAAACAGTCAGAGCTCGTTCCCCAACTCGAAGACGCAGGGAAGCAACCCTCTTGTCTACTGGGGAAAACCCCAACACACAGGCAGCGAGCCGGGGAGATATGAGTAAGCCTCCTCCAGCCCTCTGCCTTTCACCCTGGGCAACTCTAGAAAAGAATAAAGTCCAGAGTAGAGGTCTGCGTGGGACTGCTGCTTTTTAAATCCCGCTTCCGCCCACTCCCGCTTGTTTTAATCTTGCTCCCGCCCGCTCCCGCAAAAAAATCGCTTATTTTAATCCCGCTCCCACCCGTACCTGCATGTTTTAGTCTCGCTCCCGCCCGCACCGGCCAGAAAATCGCTCGTTTTAATCCCGCACCTGCCCGCCACATACACGTTTCTGTCGCCCCTGCCCGCAATCCTAATATCAATTGAATTAATTAAATTTAGTACTTGATATTTTCTTATGTATTTATTAAAACAATTATAGCGATGGATCACGCCATCTCATTTCTTACCACAATCCAAACACATGCCATCAGGTGACGTACACCAACACTTTCTGACATCTATCACAACAAGCAAATGGTAGACGATTTCCATCTCCATTAATTACAATGGAATATGACTTCAATACATCAGACTTTCCTGTAGTTGGCTTAATTGTGGTGTATTCGCCTGTTTTAACTGAATTTTCCACAGCTGAAACTGACCGTCTACAGTCTCTGCCATTTCGGTATCAAAATGACAAAATGACGCACATTTCATGTTCATGTGATCAGTTGCTTAGCCAATATTTTGAATTAGTTTATTGCTTACTTACTGAATGATTAGTTGTTTTCGTCCTGTTCCTTATGCATGGAAATCATTGCGTTGTTAATATTATAATTTTCTAGACTATTTATTAATTTGCGGGATTTTTCTACATGTATATGTGGTCCCGCTCCCGCATCGCCTGGACTAAATAAACTCCCGCTCCCGCCAATAACAATTAAATTATGTCCCACGCCGCAAGATATTCTGACGGGTCCCGCGGGATTACCGCGGGAGTGCAGAGCTCTAGTCCAGAGGTTACGTTTCATTTTTACCTTTACTTGGTCTGAGTGTGTGATTTGTGTGTGACTTGTGTCTTTGTCTGTATTTTGTGTAATTTGTGTGTTAACGGGCCGCCCAATGTAGGATGGGTTCCCTTTTGAGACTTGATTCTCCCGAGGTTTCTTCCTATTCCCCACCATCATAGGGAGTTTTTCCTCGCCACTGTCGCCTTTGGCTTGCTCATTAGGGTTCTGGACCCATAGTATTGTTAACCTTATAAATCCTGTAAAGTGCTTTGTGACAACATGTGTTGTGAAAAGCGTTATACAAATAAACTTTGATTTAATTTGATGTCCCAAGAGCCAGCTTCAGTAACCGAGGACCGGTATGCCAAGGTCACCACCTTCAGCCACCGCCCAAACCACAATGCACTGAACCCCTAGTACTACCTCTCCCACATGTATCTCCTTCGGGCTGTACCCGGACGGGCCCCATGGGTAGAAACCCAGCCACCAAGCGCTAGCCAAGGAGCCCCTCCCCCAGGCCTGGCTCCAGGGTGAGGCCTACAAATTTAGGGTGTAGGCCTACAAATCTTATTCAGCTGTATATTCATTGTTTTAATTATATCAATGTTATTTTTCATGCTGATTTTAAAATGTGGCTTTTTATTATTTTTTCACTTGTTTTTTGTGGTGGATTTTTTCATTTTTTTTATTTATTATTTTGCTAAATTAATTTGATTCAAAGTCTGGTTTGTTTTATTGTTGCTTAATGTTTTTTTCATTTTAAATGTATTATTTTTTTATTTAACCTCATAGCTATTTTGCCACATTTTTAAAAATCTAAAATGTAAACATTTAAAAAAGTTTTATTTTGTAATTCCTGTTCAGCTACACTGTAAATGAGAACCTTCCTCTATATTTCCCCAAAATTATATAAAGGTATAATGATGCACATTCCCCTCCCTCCCCCTCAGTCCCCTCCCTCCATCCATTGCTCAGTCCCCTCCCTCCCTCCATCCCTCAGTCACCTCCCTCTCTCCTTCCCTCCCTCCCTCCCAGTCACCCCCCTCCCTCCCTTTACAGAAAGTATATTCTGATAAATGCTGAGCTCAGTACCATGAGAAAATGGCAATAGTCTGTTGTTCAAATAGGTTTGGGGCAAATGTGGGCAAAAGCAACTTTATTCTCCACTGACCTGTTACTTGTTTATCTGGAAGACTTGGAATAGGGACTGCACAGCCAAACTTTCCCATAAGCCTCTCATACAGCCAATCAAAGTGCTTGTATCTGTGATTGACAGGCCTATTTGTACTCTGAGAAATGACAAGCAACAAAAGAGCCATTGTACAGTTGTCAATGAAAGAACACCTCAGAACATCAGGATGACTAAACATATGGCAAACATACATTAGGTGTGATCTGATATTCAAACATACATTAGGTGTGATCTGATATTCAAACGTACATTAGGTGTGATCTGATATTCAAACGTACATTAGGTGTGATCTGATATTCAAACGTACATTAGGTGTGATCTGATATTGAATGTAGCTCTTCAAGCCGTACATTTTGGAGCCCTTTTTTGGATGGGCCACCACACAGTCTAACTGGCTTTGTGGGTACAACCACACTGGACCGACCTCACCCATCTAGCATTGAGAGGACGAATAGAGGTTCTGGTTCTGGGCAGGAGTCACCAACACAAACAGCAAGAACAACAAAACCAACAGCAGCAATAGTAACTTTTGTAGCTTACGTATATCGGCAATCTGTCAGTTTCTTTAGGTAAATGTTTTGATAGTAAATACACTTCAGTATTTGGTGTCTTGGAAAACACTTGAAATCTAGGAGGAGATGAATATTATAATTTGAATCAGAACAATAATGTTTTACACTGGTATGAAGACTGTGGGTGCTACCATAAAAATAGAGGTACCTCATCACAGTTCTGCTTAAAGTCTGGTCAGCAACAACTGTTTTATTATTCAACTAGGTCATGCTTATCCTACTTGTTGAGAGAGATCTTCACAGAATGGTGGGCGGCTCCCAACTGAATTGTCCCTCCTCCCTCTTGTATTTGCGGCCAGCTGTTGCCACCCGACCTGCCATCATCTGACTCTTCATCCCACTCGTCATCATCAATGGAACCTGACACACATGCCAAGAACCACTTAGGCATATTAAAAATGGAAATTTTGTCACCTTTTGTTTTTGATATGTACACTTTATTCCTGAAGAGTATATTCTAGATCAGGGATGTCAAACTCATTTTCACCGCGGGCCATATCGGCATCATTGCACACAGCGGGCCATATGCAACTTATAAATGTACCTATTCCATAATGTTTAAAGAACTCTGAATGTATTACTTATTCAAGTTACAAATATTAAATATATTTGCATAGATGTAAAAAATATTTTTGCTTGTTGCTGTTATTATTACAAATCCTTTACATTTGTTAGAATTGAATAGAATAGAAACAGCCTTTATTGTCCCATAGGTGTGAAATTTAGGTGTAACAGCAGCTGCATGTGATAAAAGACAGATTATAAAAAACAGCACAATATCAACAACAACAACAACAACAACAATAATAATAATAATAGTAATAATAATATACTGTACAGGGCTATACCAGTTTTGGGTTCACCTGGAAATGTTAATATCATTGATGTTAATTTAGTCAGAGTCCTCCTCTCTCTCACCACCTGCTCTGAGTCAAGGGGACATCCTAGGACAGAGCTGGCCTTCTTGATGAGCTTATCTAACCGCTTCCTCTCTGCTGCTACTCCAACATACTGCTGCATAGAATATGGCTGATGCGACAACAGAGTCATAGAAGGTCTTCAGGAGTGCCCCCTGCACTCCAAAAGACCTCAGCCTTCTCAGCAGGTAGAGTCTGCTCTGACCCTTCTTGTAAAGCGCTGTTGTTAGTCCAGTCCTGTTTATATTGTTCAGGTGAACACCCAGGTACCACAAAGTCCTGAGTTCACTGTCTATACTTTGCATCATCCCTGTCTGTGATAAGGCCAACTATGCAGAGTCAATCAAGAACCTTTGGAGATGGCAGTGCAGGGAGTTGATAGAGAAGTCTGCAGTATAGAGGGTGAAGTTTAAATTAGTTTAAATCTGAAACTAGGACTAAATATTAGATCCTGTCATCTAAAGCTTGCTTGTTAATGAAATGATTACCAATCATGATCTATGCATGCTTTGCTTGACGGAAACCTGGACCCGACCAGACGACTATATGGCCCTCCATCCAAATGAAGCTTCTCCCTCTGGCTATAGATATGTTCATAACCCCCGTCCAAATGGTCGAGGAGGTGGGGTCGCCACAATATATGACTCTGATATAGGCATTTCTCAAAAATTCATTTAATTATTTTGAACATGTCATCCTCACTGTACCAAATGTATCAAATTTAACAACCTACAAAGCGTCGCAATCCTTTATGTTAATTACTATTTACCACCCCCTTGGTTCATACTCTGAGTTCTTGCAGGAGTTTTCAGACTTCCTGTCTCATGTAGTGTTATCAGCCGATAAAGTGATTATAGTTGGCGATTTTAACATCCATTTTGAAAATTTATGTGACTCTTTTAGCGTAAATTTTCAAACAATTCTTGATTCAATGGGTATCACTCAGAATGTGGTGGGTCCTATGCATAATTGTAGTCATACTTTAGACTTGGTCTTATCATTTGGTATTAACATATCCACTTTAGCAATTCTTCCTCAGAGTGAGGCTATTTCTGACCACATCATAACGTAATTTCTGGCCTCATAACGTACGAGTTGGCGTTTGAATGACGGTATTCATAAATTACGGTGCATCAAGGCTGCGCCAGGCGATGACTGCAGCTGGCTGGGGCTCCCACAAAAGTCTCACCCCTACTCTTCACCCTGTACACACAAGACTGCACCGCCAAATACAGCACCAACACAATCAGGTTTGCTGACGACACCACAGTCATCGGCAACATCACCAATGATAACGAGGGAGCGTACCGAGTAGAAGTGAAGCCCCTCGCCGAGTGGTGCAATGCCAACAACCTCGCTCTCAACGTCAGCAAAACCAAGGAGCTGATTGTTGACTTCAGACGAGGAAGCAGAGTGCATGCACCTCTGAGCATCGAGGGGACGATGGTGGAGAGAGTGAGCAACTTCAAGTTCCTCGGGGTCCACATTTCTGAGGATCTCACCTGGTCACTGAACACATCCCACATCATCAGGAAAGCACAACAAAGGCTCCACTTCCTCCGACAGCTGAAGAGAGTCAACCTGCCACAACAGCTTCTCTGCAACTTCTACAGGTCCACAGTGGAGATAATTCTGAGCAGGTGCATCATGGTCTGATATGGCAGTGCTACTGCTGCCGAACACAAGGCCATGCAGAGAGTGGTGAAAACTGCCCAGCGCATCACCTCTGCTGCTCTCCCAACCATGTAGGACCTTTACAACAAGAGATGTTTGAGGAAGGCCTTCTGCATCTCCTCCGACCCCACACACCCCAGCTACCGGCTGTTCCAGCCTCTGCCATCTGGAAGGAGGTACAGGAACATCAAAGCCAGAACCACATGACTCAGGAACAGTTTTTTCCCCTGCGCTGTTAAACTGGTATCACCATCCACTTTCCCTCAAACTGGACCTCCCCCCCCCCCGACTATATCTCAGATTTACCACCAGTCCAGAGACTGTAAAATTTGCACCATGCACTTTATCTCTGTCCACATTCCCCCCTGGCCACATTCCCCTATTATGTTCCTAATTCAGCCACTGTGCCTCACCACTGCTATATACCCACTATACTGTATTTTATATTTTAAACTTTTATCTTACTATATTTAATGTCTGTATTTTATATTTTTATCTTACTATATTTAATGACCTGTCTTGCACCATGTCCTGTCTTGCACTATGTTGTCTGTAACATAATGGCATCATCCACTCCGATGCCAGGCCAGTAGGCGAACTGTAGTGGGTTCAACGAAGACGTCAACAGAGGACGTAGATAGTTGAGGGCGCGCCTCTCAAGGGTCTTCATTAGATGCGACATAAGGGCTACCGTCCTGTATCTGCTCAGATCCTTTGGGTGCTTGGTCTTTGGTACCGGTACCACACAGGAGGTCTTCCACAGTTGTGGTTCTGTCCCCAGCTTCAGGCTCAGGTTGAACATGTTGGTAAAAGCTTGGAAGTGATCGCAGATGGAGTCAATGCTCTACGCGTGAAGATGGATCTGTTGGGAGACCGCTGCCTTAAAGAGGAGTTTGTGTGCTCAAATTCCCAAGGATGAGCTCCTTGCTAAATTCTTCATTCTTCTTATCTGCATTTGGCGGCCAAACAAATTTCTCCCAGAAGGTCGTCGTCTTGGTTACCTGCTCCTACCCCCACACAGAGACTGTCAGAGATGGCTCTCGCCTTCCAACGCGAACTTTGACACAAAAACTCTCTGCCAGGCTTCTGGCCCCCCCTCCCTATCTGGATGAATCACGCCTCTCACTGCTTACTGTCTGTGTTATCAATGCTTGTATGTGCTATGGGGATTTTGTATGTGCACACAGACTGTTGTCCTGTTCACGAGAATAATCTGTGGTCATTTTTTTTTGTCTCTTCCTGGTGTTATCTCTCTCTGTTTCTCCCCCATTCTGTGAAGGCGCTGTGCTATGTCGCTGTGGCCACTCTGGGTTTTCAGTGCTTTAACACAGGGAAAACAGAATTTAACCAGGGAAACAGCATTTCATCTTGTACTTGTACAATGTATGATGAATAAAATTAATTTGATTTGATTTGATTTGAACAAAATGCCCAAAATGCCACACAGTTGATCTGCGCAGCACCTCAGTAGCCTGGAACTGATGCCATCTGGACCTGCAGCCTTACACACCTTTATCTTTGGGAGCTCATTCCTCACTTGATGAGTTGAAAAGGACAGGATGGAGAGGGGCTGTGGGGTGAAGTCCTCTGAGGTGGGGGAGGGGGGCTGTGAGATTGAGACCACTGAAGTTAGTGGGGAAGGTGATGGTTGAGAGCAGAGGGGTGTGAAGTGTGGGGTGGGGGTTGTGGGATGCAGTCATCTGAAGTGAAAGGGGTAGTTGATGACTGTGAGCCTAGAGGTGTGAGTTCCTGAGAAGATAAACTGGCAGACATCTCGTCTCAGGTTCCTGTGTCAAACAGGTTTGTCCCACTCAGCTCTGGTGATAGGAGATTCACAGCTCCGACACGTGAATGTAGCGACCAGTTTAGAGACACCAGCGGCCATAGTCAAGTGTATCCCGGGGGCTAGAGCGCCTGACATCAGGGCTAATCTAAAGGTGCTGGCTAAACGTAAATATTCAAAGATAGTTATACACGTCGGCACCAATGATGTGGGATTGAGACAGTCTGAGATCACCAAGGATAATGTTAAAGAGGTGTGTGAGTTAGCGGGGATGATGTCAGACGCCATAATATGCTCTGGTCCCATTCCAGTTCGGCGTGGCACTGAAACCTACAGCAGGTTATGGGCGCTACACCGCTGGATGTCTAAATGGTGCTCAGATAACAAAGTGGGTTATATAGATAATTGGACACGTTTTGAGGGCAGGCCTGGCCTTTTGAAGCGAGACGGCATTCACCCCTTTTGGGAGGGTGCTGTTCTCATTTCTAGTAGCATATCTGCTAGGCTTAATAGTGGTAGTGTAGGAGTAGTTAATGGGGATTGACAAACCAGAGCCGAGGCCAGGCAGCAGACACACAGGCTAAACCGACTGTCTGCGAGCTGCAAAGAGACGTCACCTAGGCAGGGTATCTGCACATTTTAAAATCTCAAATTCAATGACTTAAGACCTTTTTAATACCTCTCACACGAAAAAATAATACTATTACTGGGGATGCAGGTGTGTTCCACATCGTTGACTGGTTGGGGGTGGCGGCGTCGAACGAAAATTGTTGACCGGGGGGCGGAGGCCTACCGAGCTCGCAGGAGGGGACATGGGTAAAAAATAAAAATTAAACGAGGGAATGTTTTACCATTCGAGTGCACGACCTCGCGAATCGACAGCGCGCTAGACCCTCGCGCACGGGCAGAGCCACAGCGTGCAAACCCTCGGGCCGCTCGCGACGTGTCAAGTAAACCAGGCTTAATCATTACTAAACATTAGCTCTTGTTCAGTGAATTAAATATACCTGATGTAAAGTGAAAACCAATAATGTATATAACATACATCAGAATGTAACATATTGGTGCGACTTTAAAGGAATATTACATTGTACTGATTTACATACACTAACACTAAAGCTCTAAAAAAGGTCTGAGCAACAAAGAACCAAAACAGAAAGCGCAACTGATACATGTTTACTTTACGTTACTTAATTATTGTTAATGTGTTACTTCATGTGTTGTTCATATTAACTAACGCATTAGTTAACGTTAGTAAGTAAACACAATGTAAAGTGTTACCAATGTTTTAGTAATGCATTACTAACATCGAATAAACATTACTAAACATTTATTAGGTCTTGTTCAGTGAATTGAAAATACCCGATGTAAAATGAAACCAATAATGGCAGTCGAATGTACCATTCTAACTGCATGGGGATGCCCAAGGATGCAGCTAAGCATTAGTTGTTACATGAAATGTCTTTGTTTTAATTGTATATAGCCTTTTGTCAAATAAAATCATCCTAATTTCTGTTAATAAATATTTTAAATGACGTGTGAGCATTAACAATAGGCTTCTTCCTTACTACACATTAATAAATCACACCCTGCAGTTGCACAATCCAAATGAGCGGAGCTGAACACGCTACAGGATCTTCAGCAGCATCTGCCGAGATTATAACGGTTACAAAAACTTGTGGGAGTGTTTTGAAGAAGATAAAGACTAATAAAACAAAGTAAAGTGCAAGTTATGTCATCAACGTCTTTCATTTCACATGACAACAACCAACATGGCATACCATTTAAAACGGGTAAGGTGAAAAAAAAAGTTCAGTCATTTGTTGTTTCGGTTGTGTCGTCACGTCTTGGCAATTTGTGTGGCAAATTGTTTTTATATTTTCAGGTAGGCATATTTTATTTTAAATATTTTTGACATTTTGCACAGTGCCTGTTCGATATGCGCACTGACGGTGACTTGTTAATGTTCTCTAACGTTTCATAAAAAAGATAAATAAGTAAATAAATAAAAGCTGAATAAAGCTGTTCTGGAATAGTAAGGTGCATTGAAAAGACATTCATAATACAGTTTTGTTAAAAGACTGAAAATATAGTAAAAAAAAAAAACTTTGTTAGTTCTACATGTTTTTGTTTTTCTACTGTGTAGTTGTATGTAAACTTGCTTATTGTTTAACATTGTGTAATGCTTTCAGATTGTAGCAATAAAGCACGTTGTACCTTAATAATTCTATCCAGTGCATTCAATAAAAAGCATTTGAAAGGTTTAGTAATGTTTAATACATGTTAGTAATGCATTACTAAAACATTATTGGTTTTCACTTTACATCAGGTATATTTAAATTCACTGAACAAGACTTAATAATTGTTTAGTAATGTTTAATAGATGTTAGTAATGCATTACTAAAACATTATTGGTTTTCACTTTACATCAGGTATATTTAATTCACTGAACAAGACTTAATAAATGTTTAGTAATGATTAATAGATGTTAGTAATGCATTACTAAAACATTATTGGATTTCACTTTATATCAGGTATATTTAATTCACTGAACAAGACTTAATAAATGTATAGTAATGTTTAATAGATGTTAGTAATGCATTACTAAAACATTATTGGTTTTCACTTTACATCAGGTATATTTAATTCACTGAACAAGACCTAATAAATGTTCAGTAATGTTTAATAGATGTTAGTATTGTGTTACTAAAACATTATTGGTTTTCACTTTACATCAGGTATATTTAATTCACTGAACAAGAGCTAATAAATGTTTAGTAATGATTAATAGATGTTAGTAATGCATTACTAAAACATTACTAAAACAATTTAAGAACAAAGACAAGTGCTATCTGCTGAGTTCATGCTCATTTAAGTACTCAACAAACAGGTGAGTCTTCTTTCTACGTTTGAAGATGGCAAGAGACACTGCAGTCCGAGCAGCTATTGGAAGATCCTTCCACCATCTTGGAGACAGGACAGAGAATAGTTTTGAATTTTGTCTTCCGTGAGACTTTAAGCATGGAGTCTCATAAATCATAAAGCATACATAAAGCATAATGCATTACTTCATGTTAGTCATACCACTTACTCTGCACTTCATATAAACACAGCATTAACTAATGCAACTCTTACATGTTTAATAGGGGTGTGACGAGACACTCAGCTCACGAGACGAGACACGAGACTGGGTTCACGAGATTCGAGACGAGATTTTAAGAACACTAAAATTACAAATTATGTGACTGGACAACAGACTTTTATTTAAATTTTATTTAACTTTAAACATGCATTTTGAAATGTTTTATTATAACTCTTAACATGCATTATGTAAGAGACTGAAAAGTCCGTTGTAAAACAGTTTTCGTCGTTAAGCGTGACCCTATATTTAGATACACTTTGATCGTAAATACAGTATAGAAAAAACTAACAATGTTCTCGTGCGTACAGCGTGAGAAAGAGCGATCGCGTTACCGAGATGGGCTTATCGTACACAACACTCCACTACACTACACAACACTCCACTGCTCCTCCGCGCACCGCGCAAAATTAAATTAAAAGTCGTGGTAACTCTGGTCCGTTGTTATCCAGACCCGTCGTTAAGCAGGGACTCACTGTATTATGTACAAAACAAAAAGTTCTTCTCTGTCAATACAGAGTGCAAATAGTGCAAACAGAGCCTGACCAAGTATGTCACTGAATTTGCTGCAACTACACTGCCATGTTCATTTTTAAGAATATTAGCATCCCCACACTGCTCCCGATATCCTTTACTGTCTCAACTAGCATCCCCACACTTCTCCCTCTGGCTATAGATATGTCCATAACCCCCGTCCAAATGGTCGAGGAGGTGGGGTCGCCACAATATATGACTCTGATATAGGCATTTCTCAAAAATTTGGCTTCAAGTTTAATTCTTTTGAACATCTCATCCTCACTGTATCTAATGTATCAAATTTAACAACCAACAAAGCGTCGCAGTCGTTTATGTTAATTACTATTTACCGCCCCCCTGGTTGATTGCAGGAGTTTTCAGACTTCCTGTCTCATGTAGTGCCATCAGCCGATAAGGTGATTATAGTTGGTGATTTTAATATCCATTTAGAAAATCTGTGTGACTCTTTTAGCATACATTTTCAAGCAATTCTTGATTCAATGGGTATCACTCAGAATGTGGTGGGTCCTACGCATAACTGTAGTCATACTTTAGACTTGGTCTTGTCATTTGGTATTGACATATCCAGTTTAGCAATTCTTCTTCAGAGTGAGGCTGTTTCTGACCACAGCCTCATAACGTACGAGTTGTGTTTAACTGACTGTATTCATCGGCCACCCCGCTACCAAATTAAACGAACTATAACACCCAGCACCATAGCCGAGCTCACTGATATTTTACCGGGTCTGACAAACACTGATCCACCTGTAGCTCCGGAAGGACTAGAGCATTTCACCGAGCACGTCGAGACTTCCCTTCGTACAGCTTTAGACAAAGTTGCACCACTACGATATAAGAGCCACTGAGAGAAGAATAGCACCATGGTACAATGAGCACACGCGTAGTCTCAAACGAGCCACGCGGATCCTGGAGCATAAATGGCGAGATTCGAAGTTAGAAGTGTATAGATTATCATGGAAAAGCAGCCTTATTGAATATAAGCATGCCCTCCATACGGCAAAGTCCTTATACTTATCGGCCTTAATAGAAAAACATAAAAACAATTCAGGACTCCTTTTTAAAACTGTTTCCAGCCTTACGAGGAGTCATGAACAAATTAATTCTGTTGACACTCATTGGCATAAGAGGTCAAGCACTCTCCTGGTTCAGGTCCTACCTGACAGATCGTTACCAATTTGTACTAGTAAATAATGAATGCTCAGAGCATTCTAAAGTAAAGTATGGTGTCCCACAAGGATCTGTACTGGGCCCCATATTATTCTCATTATATATGCTACCACTGGGCACTATCATTCGTAGGCATGGTATTAGCTTCCATTGCTACGCAGATGATACTCAGTTGTATATATCTTCTAATCCAGATGATATCACTACAACTCTCAAGATAGAGAACTGCGTCCAGGACATTAAAAATTGGATGGCATCTAATTTTCTTCAACTAAATTCTGACAAGATTGAGGTGCTGATTCTTGGGCCTAAAACTGCTAGAAGCAATTGGGCTGATATTCCTCTTACCCTAGATGGTTTTTCAGTAACACCTAAATCTACTGCAAAAAGTTTAGGTGTCACATTTGATTCTGATCTTTCATTTGACGGACATGTATGCAATGTCACTAAGGCTGCCTTTTTCCATTTACGTAATATTGCCAAGCTGAGACACTTACTTTCATTAGCTGATGCAGAGAAACTGGTCCATGCTTTTGTCTCGTCAAGATTGGACTACTGTAATCAGGCATGAAAATGGGTCAGGGGTTAAAAAGGTGAGAAGACATAGGGGCTTGTGACGACATGTGACGTCATGGGTATACGGCGACGGGGGGGGGGGGGGGTGTCTGCTGGTGTACGGGGATACAGCGACAGGTGATGCCAAATATTACGGAGCCCGTAAGGTGACATCATGTAAAAAATATAATAATGCGTGGCCACGACTTACTAACGTAAGTCGTTTATATAAAGCCAGGTTTACCTTCCTTGGGCAGTCAGTTCGCGAACATCCCTGGGATCTGCTTACTTTGCTGTGAAAAAATAAACTTTGTTGCCGCGTGTGAAAGGCGACATTAGTATCTCATTCCCACGCGTTAGTAAGTTGTGGCCACGCGTTATTTTTATTTTTTACATGATGTCACCTTACGGGCTCTGTAAAATATAGTAAAATCCATAAAAAAATTTTTGACTGTCTTGTCAATAGATTCAATGTATGGAGCCAGATCCTTAAACGCGAGAGGCCGCTTTCGCCATTCCAGATGGCTCAGTCAAAACCATTACGTCTTAATGAACCAATAAATACATCAGCAGCGAAAATGAGTGTAAAAATACCAGGGTTCACCTATTTTTATTTTGTAACATGGGCTAAAGCACAGGGTAGACTCAAACGACAAGCCTTTACAACTTCATCTTCAACCTTTTCAGCCCTGGTGCGAATGTTATCCTCACCCGTCCCTGGATTCACCAGTTACAACTACAGACACTAGAAAAAAAATCTCGTTTCTTATTTTATGTCACCGTTATACACGGGGTTCACGCGAACTTAATAGGTCTATCTATCTACCTATTTATCACAAGAGCTTGTGGCTCTGACAGTATTGAACGCTGTAGAGAACGGCAGTAACTTTGTTTTACCGCAAAATATGAAAACGATTGAAACCATTAATAACCCAATTAAATCCACTGGGAAATGTATGATCTGGTAAATGTAGTGGTAAATGTACGATCTGGTAAATGTAGTGGTAAATGTACAATCTGGTAAATGTAGTGGTAAATGTACGCTCTTCTGAGTTTCCGCGGTGTAGCACTAGGTCCTGCTTCTCATCCCGCTTAGCAGTAAATGAATAACATGAATGAAGAACGTTGGTATGATTGAAATGCTATTTGGCCTCTATGATGGTTCGGGGCGGAAACTGCTGGCCACTGTGTCATTGAAATTGCCGATTTCGGAAGCGCTCTGTTTGCTTAATGAGTCAATAATAATTAAAATATATACATATAATCTCCCGACCCCCCCCCCCCCCCCCCCCAAACAAAAAACTCATCGGATCTACACGATTCACGCAGGTCACCCTTTTCAACTTCAAAACGGCGAATTTCGCCGAAAGGTGTCTTCTAATTGGATGCTCTAAACAGTCCATAAAGAAGCTACAACTTGTACAAAATGCTGCAGCTAGAGTCCTAATTAGGCTAGGAAATTCGATCATATTAGTCCCACTCTCGCCACATTACACTGGCTTCCGTTTAAATATTGCATTGAATTTAAAGTTCTTTTGTTAACCTATAAGGTGTTAAATGGTCTTGCCCCACAATATCTGAGTGAACTCATTGCTTACTACAACCCATCTCGCCCTTTGCGCTCCCAAAATGCTGGATTTCTCCTAGTTCCAAAAATTTGTAAGACTACAGCCGGAGGCAGAGCTTTCTCCTTTAAAGCCCCACAATTATGGAATAGCCTTCCAGCTCCAATCCGAGATTCTGACACAGTTCCAATCTTTAAATCTAGACTTAAGACTCATCTATTTAATCAAGCCTTCAGCTAATATTCCCCTTGTAAGGTGTAGGGCAGGGGTAATCAACTATATTGTTCTGCGGGCCAAATTTAGCAGATATGTTTGACCTGTGGTCCGGGGGTCAGGGGTGATGGCGAACGTAATTTGTTGAGCCGGGGGGGTGGAGAACATAAGTCTGAGGTCCAATATTGGCAGATACCTGTTACCCTGAGGTCCGGTGCTACAGGGATGGCGAACGCAAGTTGTTGAGCGGGGGTGGCAAACGTAAACGTAACTCGTGATAAAGTTTTTTTCAATAGTCCTGAAATAAATGCTCAGTTTTTTTTTTGGTCCGTATCCATCAGGAATGAGATTGGGTCTGGACAGGACTGCGTTCGGGTCCGGATCTGGGAGTTGAGTACCCCTGACATAAGTTGTTGTTTGTGGCGAACGTACGTTGTTGAGCTTTGGGGGGGGGGGGGGGGGGGGGGGGGGGTGTATCTGAGATGTTGATGCTGTCATCCAGCTGTGTCATGTGATCACTCTAATTTTAATAATGATTTGGGTGTAAAGCAATGTCTCAGTGAGTCCTCATGCCTGTGGTCACCTCTGAACCCCTCCCTTTAGTTATGCTGCTATAGATTAGCCTGCCGGAGCCACATGCTCATCACTGGCACGTGAGCTATGTACATTTAAATCAATGGTGGTTTAAATTCATGTCCACTCAGTCTGTATTGTCTATCTTCTTGTATGCCTCCACCAAAGACGATTGGAGACAGGCACCTGCAGGCACCTGGGGGATGGTCTGGCTTGCCGGTGGATGTGCTGATGCCGGGGTTGGATGAGCCATTGCCACGAGGGGTCGTGCTGATGCTGGCCCGCCTGAGGCCCAC
This sequence comes from Brachyhypopomus gauderio, assembly GCF_052324685.1. Classification (NCBI taxonomy): domain Eukaryota; kingdom Metazoa; phylum Chordata; class Actinopteri; order Gymnotiformes; family Hypopomidae; genus Brachyhypopomus; species Brachyhypopomus gauderio. The sequence continues at coordinate 2,283,286 of NW_027506879.1, read as the reverse complement.
CGCCTTCACCGAGGGGACTGAGGCTGCTTGTATGGAGGCGACGTTGCTCAAAGCACTTAATATTTTAAATACATTGAGTATGAGAGAGAATTGTTGCTTACCTGCTTATCTAAGTACTGGTGTGAGCTTTGCTTGTGCTTGCTTTTGCACCCTCTTGGCTAAAAGATTAAGGAGGGAGAGCACATCAGACTCAACATAATCTTTAGAGATTGAAGATAAGAAAGTGCACATAAGCATCCTCTTTGCACATAAGCAAGCCTCTCCTTACCTAGTTTTCCATTTATATTTGGCGTTCCCCTTTGCTGCAGCTACCAGCTGTCTGTTCTTCAATGAATGACAAACTCTGTGCATGACAAGTTAAGATTCAGATGGACTTGAAGCTCAGACTTTACCATTGAAACCGACAGTCTGTTTCTTTTGTCAGACCAAATATCCTTCATGTGACTGAACACTCGCTCTGTGTAGGCATTGGTGACTGGTATGGAAAAAACAAAAGCAACTTTCATCAGCTCAGTGGATTCAGTTGCATTGCTGAAAAAATAGGCCCATTTTTTGTCTAGAGTAAGGTCTTTTGGAATGGTGCCTGATAATTCATTCAGGATGACCACATCACCATATATGTTTATATGGTTGTAGAAAACCACCAAGGGCCAATGGGCAGTCTTGCGCTGGCAACTATATGTTGCTGTGACTTTGTCAAGATTGTCCACTCCTCCTTTGGAGTTGGATCATTTGTGGCTTCATGTCCTCTCTTGTGGTCACAGATGCATCTCTGTGCATTGTGCTCATCACGAGAACATTTTTGTTTCTCTTTGGGCAGTAAGAAACAAGTGTTGTTTTCTCTGTGAAAGCAAATTTTGAGGAATGCTGAGGTCTTCCTTGCATCTTCAGAATCTCACAGGGAAGTTCTGGCTTATTTTTTTTTTACTGTTCCCAACATGCTCAGCTTTTTCTCCAGAAGTTTTTCTCCAAGATGGTAGGATGTAAAGAAAAGGTCAAATGTGATATTATGACCTTGCAACCCTTCAGTCATGTCCAACACCACATGCATTCCAGTATATACTTGCAAGTTGCAAGTTCCACGCATAACTGGATTTTGCATCACAGGCTGCCCATATTTTTATTCCATATTTCGCAGGTTTTTTTGGCATATACTGTCGGAAAGGACAGCGTCCTCTAAACGGAACAAGACACTCATCAACAGTAACATGTGGGCCAGGATAGGATTATACAATAAAGGCAGGATTGCGACCCATTTATCCCAAACATCTCTGATCGCTGCAAGTTTGTCTCTCTCAACAAGCTCTGATGTCACGGTTTTCAAATCGGATCCCACGAGAGATCATGTGAAATGTCTCTAAAGACATTGTTGCTCGGAAGATTGGCCTTCCATTCTCTTCGTTCCATAAACTTGCAGTTGCTTCACCCTTTGACCTGTATACTCCGGCTAACACCAGAATTCCAATGTAAGCATGTCAATTGGATCCAATGGCTTTCATTATTCTTGATAGACACACCTGCCTTCCAATTTGGTCATGTCGAGGATTATCTTCTCTATGGGTGGGAGTATGAAGAGCTGAAATGCTGATTCAATATCATCAATTCTTGTGATGGCAAATTTTGTCAGACCAGGAATCATTTTGATGACATTAGAAGATGACAGTCTCCCTCGGTTTTGGTGTGATGATGTTGACCATTTTATTTTACTATCTTTAGATGTCCATGTCCCCTCTGTGGATGATGATTGTTGCGTTTCTTGGTTTTCATCTGATGAATGCACACTGGTAGACTTGTCGTCTGAATCCTCCTCATTGTGGAAAAACTGATAATCTGGATCATCAGTAGCATTGTCCTCTGGCTCTGAAGGATCTTCCATCTCAGAAATCTCTTCCTCTACATCACTATCCCAGTTCAGAAACTGTGATAAAACCTCTTCAGCTGTAAATTGTCTGGAGCTAATTTTTTATGCACTTATCAAAGAAAGGGCATGTAAAAAGTGACAAGGACAGGGGAGAGAAAGTCACTCCTCCACACACACCTGGTTCTGATTGACTATTCAGAGGCATTCAAAACAGTGTAGATCAACAAGACATGTTTATCTTTGATTTGAGCAGATAGTTTGTGTCTGGATCAAAATGACCCGCAACATTACCTTTGTATACACAACACATGAAAGTGTCCAGGCCCCGGCGGGCCCAGCTCATAAATCGCGTTATTAAACATTAATGGAATTCCAAACAAACCAGATAAATTCAAAATTTCCTATCCCATCTACATGCCTACCGAATTGTAGCCGTCTACATGCAGCCGGTCGTGAGAAATCCGGCTTTGAAGTTGGTGATGAAAATGCCTAACGCACGGGGGCCTCCAAAATGTCCGTTTAAAAAACATATTTACGATTTGAGATGACCATGTTTAGTCACCTAAAATTCATTTACTAACAAGGCTTCAATATCACACTCTAAAATAGTTGGAAATGTTGGTAAATACCTTTATTTGCTTGCTGCAACATTATGCGTAATCCACTTCCTGGATGAGACGCACCAACAATCCTGCCCCTCTCAGAGTCATTGAAGCGTTTTGAAACCTGATTTGCCCTCAAATTACAAAGCTGCAGCAGTTCTGGTTTAGAACTGATTAGCAATTCGTAGTTTTTATTGGTTTAGAAGGGTGGTAGTGACTTTGAATGACGAATGACTCTCCTAGGCGAGGTGTGAAGGGGGGGGCATCTGAGACCCGACTGAGACCAGCTGGCGCCTTCGAAGTGATTGATGGCTGTTCTCAGCCCCGTCGACAGGGGGGGGGACAACCGGGTCTGTTGTCCCGGGCCCCAGCAAGACTGTCAACGGGCCTGGCTGTTCTAACCAATAGTTCACTTGAAGCTGAAAAGATCAACCCCTCACTTGCCATGATTGGTGAATGTTTCTTTGAACACGGACATCTGCAACACCGTTAGCCATTTCGTTTGCAGTTTTGCTAACCTACTAGCCTAAGCTAAGATAAGCTAAGTTCCCCAGAACACACGCAAATGACTCTGTTCAGCGAAACTGAAGCAGTCGTGGATTATTTTGTTAGTTGATATTTTGATCGCGTATACTTTTGAACATCACAGAAAAGAAAAGGCTTACTTTGGATGGAGTTAATTATTTAGTGTGTCATATTTGGACATGGGTGTGGCGCACTGGACATACCTTGGAACAATGCTGTGTAACTTTTCAATGCTTGCATGTAAGTACTCAATTTTGTCTATGTTGTCAGAAAAGACCCTATTGAATTATATTTTAGATTCTAGAACAATATAATGTCAAAGATGTGAATATACACACTGGTCAAGTTCAAGGTCAAAAATGTTTTTTTGTTTTTTGGACATTTTCATCTGTAATAGAGGCTCTCATCTAGAACCAAAATTGTGGATAAGCCTGGAGATTAGTCAATATGTAGGTCCAACTGTCTACTTCAGTTTGAGCCCTGAATGATCATTTTCCTATATGTACAACTTGAGATAACTAGTGTTAAAGTGTACTAGTACAAGAATCTGAAAAATTTTAAGAATGTCTCAAAATGGCCACCACGGATAGCGAATGCAGCATAGGGTTAAGGATAATGGGTCTGACAGCCAGGATGGCTGTTATAAAACTGGTTCAAGTTAAAAAAAAACTGGTTCAAGTCCACTCTAAATCTCCAACAATCTTAGGGCTTGTGTTGTGGACTGAGATTGAGTTCAAACTCCTCCAAACCGCCCTGATGTTGCTCTGCTGCAGCTGGTCCTCCATCTTCTTCCTGTAGGTGTTTTTCCATCCCTGATTTTCCTTCTTAGTTCCTTCTGCACAGATCTCAGCTCCTCCTTATTTCCTGATCTAAAGGCTCTAAAGGTTCTTCTTCTTCAGGAGAGCCTTTATTTCAGGGTTGAGCCAGGGTTTGTTGTTTGAAAACACTGTACTCTCTTGAGGGGCACAGTGTTTTCCACAGAAATTGATGCAGTCTGTGATGCAGTCAATGTCCTCCTCATGAGGGTCACAGAGCTCTTCCCACACCGTGGAGCTAAAACAGTCTCTTAGAGCTTCTTCAGTCTTCTCAGACCATTGCTTCACTGTGTGTGTCACAACTGGTTCTCTGTGTACCAAGGGTTTATACACAGGTTGTAGATGAACCAGATTGTGATCTGAGCCCCCCAGGGGAGGCAAAGGTGATGAGCTGTATGCCTCCTTGATGTTGGTATATAGTAGATCCAGTGTGCTGATATTTCTGGTGTGGCATGTGACATACTGGGGGAATGTGGGAAGAGTGGAGGACAGAGAGACATGATTTAAGTCCCCAGAGATCAGGATCAGTCTGTGTATGTTGTGTTTGCAGTCGGCTGGTGGTAGGATGAAAGACATCGCAGGCTGCAGCAGAGGGCGTCACATACACAGTTATCACTCTAATGTGAAAACTCCTGAGGAAGATAGTTTGAAGATAGTACGAACGGCTAGCAGTTCAATGTCCTTACTACAGTGTTTCTTTGATGGTTAAGTGCCTAGAGTTACACCATCTATCATGCACAAACACAGCCAGATCCCCTCCTCTCTTCTTACCACTCTCGCTGGTTCTGTCTGCTCAAAGTAGACAAAAAAACTGTCCATGTTTATGTGGGAGTCTGGAGTTAGTTCGTTTAGCCATGTCTCCATCAGGCAGGCTGCTCTCCCGGAACTCTGATTTCACGTAAGCGTCGCCAGCTTGTCCACTTTGTTGGGAAGAGATATTATGTTTCCCATAATGATGGTTGGGATGATGGCTCTGTACCTTCTTCCCTGGCACTGACGCCCAATGCTTCACGTCTCCCGCATCTCAGCTCGCGGGGGATATAGAGTCGTTCTGCAGTAGCTCCCGAGAGTAAACAATAGAAGCGAGCTCACTCTCACAGTCTCCAAACATAAACGACATAATAAGTGTACTCAAAAACAAAAGTACACTTAATTTTGAAACCTGTCGGTTCCATGGTGGAAAAGTCGGTTCCACAGTGTGGGGAAAGTAAAAGAGTAAAAGATACAGAAACATGAAAACACATCTAATGCTAAACAAAAATGCAAAACAAAAAACACGAAATTTGTGTGGAGCTGCTGAAACGGGCGGGCAGCTTGCACGGCACCCAGTCGGGCAGGAGTGGCCAACCTGCGGCAATAAACCATTTGTATCAAGTTTGCTCTCAAAGTGGCACGGAAAAATGCACAGCAAAACAGAAAAATGAAGATGAACAGGGGACGTTTTCAACAGAGTAGGCAGCCCTAGCCCTAGCCCTAGCCCAGGGAGCAGTTGGGGCCTCTTGGTCTCTGATGGGTTGGCTACCCCTGCAGTAGGGTTATAATAATAATAATAATAACATTTTATTTGTAAAGCGCCTTTCTGGACACCCAAGGACACTGTACAACACAAGAAAATAAGATACAATTAAGAGATACAAATAAATATGCATAAAAATACAATATAACAAAAATCTCATCCATATGCTAATTTAAAAAGATAAGTTTTAAGTCCTGTTAAGATCTATAGATGTACAAGCCCGCATTTCATCAGGTAGCCCATTCCACAGCATTGGACCCGCAACACAGAATGCTCTTTTCCCAGTGGAACTCAACTTATAGGGCGGAACCACAAGCAAGTGTTGGCTTGACGATCTTAGTGTACGCATCGGGGAGTATGGCTGGAGTAACCTACTTAAGTAGGGAGGAGCAAGGTCATGAAGGGATTTAAAAACCAAAACGAGCAAAACGACCAAAACGATACTGCACTGGAAGCCAGTGAAGGTGACACAGAACTGGGGTAATATGCTCCCAAGATCTTTTATGGGTAAGCACCCTCGCAGCTGAATTCTGCACATACTGCAGCTTGCTCAAAGCCCGCGCAGGGAGGCCATACAACAGAGCATTGGAGTAATCAAGTCGGCATGTGACAAACGCATGGATCAAGGTCTCAGCAGCAGCAAAAGAAAGGAAAGGGCGAATCCTAGAAATACTCCTAAGGTGGAAGAAGGCTGCCCTACATGTATTTTTAATGTGTGACTCAAAAGATATCGTAGAGTCAAACATGACTCCGAGATTTCTTACCTCAGCAGAGGTGGAAACAACAAAACTCGGAATACTAACAGTAGTGTCACCAAGTCTCCTAACTGTAGTAGGAGAAGCAATGATGGCCTCAGACTTTCTATTGTTTAAACTCAGGTAGTTCTCAATCATCCATGTCTTAACGTCTGTTAAGCAGCTCAACAAGGCCAGAGGAGGCAAGCTATGGGCAGGTTTGGTGTAGATATAAATCTGCACATCATCAGCATAGCAGTGAAACTGCAGCCCATGCTGCCTAATGATGTCCCCCAGAGGAAGCAGATACAGAATGTAAATGTCCAAGGACTGAGCCCTGGGGGACTCCATGTAAAACAGAATAATTGTCCGATTTAAAACCTCCAATAGAAACAAACTGCTGCCTGTCAGAGAGATAAGATATGATCCATGCTAACGCAGTCCCAGTTATGCCAATCATATTTTCAAGCCGAGATAGCAATAGGCTATGGCACACTGTGTCAAATGCTGCCGTTAGGTCCAGTAAAATAAGCAAACTAAGCAGTCCCTGGTCAGCCGCCATCAACAAATCATTCACCACCCTGACAAGAGCAGTTTCAGTACTGTGATTTCTCCTAAAACCTGACTGAAAGACCTCAAACAGATCACAGGATTCAATATGTTCCTATGATAGATAGATAGATAGATAGAGGTAGTATAAGAAATGTACAAAGAGCAAGATTCAAGCCTGCTGTTTAGATCACAAACAAGCAGAAACACAAATGCTTCTATCAAATGCTTCTAACACAAATATAGATAGATAGATAGTATAAGAAATGTACAAAGAGCAAGATTCAAGCCTGCTGTTTAGATCATAAACAAGCAGAAACACAAATGCTTCTATCAAATGCTTCTAACACAAATATAGATAGATAGATAGTATAAGAAATGTACAAAGAGCAAGATTCAAGCCTGCTGTTTAGATCACAAACAAGCAGAAACACAAATGCTTCTATCAAATGCTTCTAACACAAATATAGATAGATAGTATAAGAAATGTACAAAGAGCAAGATTCAAGCCTGCTGTTTAGATCACAAACAAGCAGAAACACAAATGCTTCTATCAAATGCTTCTAACACAAATATAGATAGATAGATAGATAGTATGAGAAATGTACAAAGAGCAAGATTCAAGCCTGCTGTTTAGATCACAAACAAGCAGAAACACAAATGCTTCTATCAAATGCTTCTAACACAAATATATATATATATATATATATATATATATATATATATATATATATATAGATAGATAGATAGATAGATAGATAGAGAGCACATGAATTTGTTTTCCTGTCTTTTCCTCTCCTTTTCCAGCCTGCTGTTTAGATCACAACATTTATCAGTGATGCAGTGATGCAACGCGACCATGCTAATTTTCGCTAGCAATGATATGGGATTTCCTATATAACATTAGCATCAAGCTAATTGCGCCATATAATTTCTTAGCTTTTCAAACGCGAATTCAAACGCGGAAACAGAAAGTGTTTGATTACAACAAATATTATATAGTATAGTATATGAAATATACAAAGAGCAAGATTCAAACATTTTTATTTATTTTTATTGTTTGACGGGACTCATTAGAGAAACTGTCGTCTCTACGTGCGATTGAATTGTAACTTTTGAAACACGAGTCTACAAATTTTCTGCCGTTTGTTGTAGTATCGGTAACATACAGTCTGCTTGTAACTTCAACTTTTTCGTGAAGTATCACGTTTGGTGTTTTGGTCATATGAGCTTGGGGGTGAGCCAGCTTGTGCTTTGGCAGGCGTATGAGCTGGGGGTGAGCGGCTTCCACCGCATTACCAAGACAATGGGCGTTAATCCCTTCACAGCAGGGGAGTGGGCTACATGGACCCTACCAAGCCCTGTGAAATTTTTCGCTTCTCTAGGAGCTCTAGTGTTAACTGCACAGCTACTGTTTGCTCCAGCAGTTTAGTGAGAAATGGAAGATACGAAATGGGCCTATAGTTATCAAAATTCTCAGGATCTAAGCCAGGCCTCTTGAGAACTGGAGTGATGGCTGCCAGCTTCAAACATGCCGGAACCATTACTGAGCTAAGTGAAGCATTAATGACCATAGTAATAAGAGGACAGACAGAGGCAGAACAGGCTTTCACCCGATGTGTTGGCATGGGATCCAGTTGACATGTCGTTGAGAACTCACAACTCCAGTTGACATGTCGTTCTCACATGAGAACTAGCAGCCTGGAACACCACCCTCCCCTCCCAGCCTGGAACATCACCCTCCCCTCCCAGCCTGGAACACCACCCTCCCCTCCCAGCCTGGAACACCACCCTCCCCTCCCAGCCTAGAACACCACCCTCCCCTCCCAGCCTAGAACACCACCCTCCCCTCCCAGCCTGGAACACCACCCTCCCCTCCCAGCCTAGAACACCACCCTCCCCTCCCAGCCTAGAACACCACCCTCCCCTCCCAGCCTAGAACACCACCCTCCCCTCCCAGCCTGGAACACCACCCTCCCCTCCCAGCCTAGAACACCACCCTCCCCTCCCAGCCTAGAACACCACCCTCCCCTCACAGCCTAGAACACCACCCTCCCCTCCCAGCCTAGAACACCACCCTCCCCTCACAGCCTAGAACACCACCCTCCCCTCACAGAGGCCCAGTTATGCTCTCTTGGATTCTTTGGCCAAAATCAATGGCAAAAGCTTTAAGAAATTTTAATGCAAATTTAGCAAGTTCAGCTCATTTCAGCTAGAAACGTCTGGGACGTCTGGATGCAAACAATGGTATCATGAACCTTGCTCAAATTGTTACATTTGAATGTGTTCAAAGCAGTCCTCCAGGAGTGATCCATGTGCCAACACAAACAAATGAAAAGACATTATGAGTTCATCAACAAATTACTGTAGTAAAAGTTACTGTAGTACCATACTACCATAGTACATGAACCGCTTGAGACCACCCACACCACCCAGTTTCTCACTTTCAAAATAAATAACTGAGAATAGATAACACGAGATCATTAGGTATGGAAATAATTCATATATATATATATATTAGTGGTGGGACTTTAACGGGTTAATTTCGATTAATTAATTACAGGAAAATTAGCGCACTAAAAAAATTAACGCATTTTAACGCATTTAACGGACGAGACACTTTTGCACTGTGGAATGTTTCTCAGTGCGCGAGTTCCAGGCATACAGATTATATGGACGCACAATAAGATGAGCATGATGGAGATGACTGAAGAGGCTACGCTGGTGGATGGGAAATTTAAATATAAGAAACGTTCAGATGGAAGTACAAACAAAAATAGTGTTATTTACACTTTATGTAGGAAGGAGTTCGCTTATCACAGGAGCACTTCCACCCTTCGTTACCACCTCAACGCAAAACATGTTGCGGCTAAAGCTGGGCGTACACTGTGCGATATTTTAAATCGTGTACTCAGCTCCAGCTCAAACTGTACGACTAAATCGCACGGAGAGTCGGCTCGTGGAGCTGCTTCAACAGTGCGATACTCTCACGAGGAGCGATTTGAATTTCAAACATGTTTGATGTTCTTGCGACGCTGCGATTTCTGATCGGGAGTTGGTCGTGAGGTGTGAATCGTTCCTCGTTTACCTGTGTAAACTATACGATGCACGACACGCGATTGAGCCGAAACGAGTGAAAAATCTGTTGAAAATGGGCCAAAAATCGCACAGTGTACGCCCAGCTTAACGCGCAGGTCAGTAATGATAACTTAGCTGCTAAATGTATTCCTAGTACGATAGGGTGACCAAACGTCCGTAATTCACATCCTGTGAGGAAACGTCCTGATTTTTAAATGACCTTCATTGGACCATTAAGACTGGATTAAACTTTCGCGAATGGCCGTAGCGCGCGACTCCGCACGCGTTTATACATGATGCGTCACATTATTTGTGTTGTCCGCTCTCTGTGGTCGAAGATAAATGCTTACAAGAAGCGCTGCGAATTGCGTCAACTGATGCAAGTTACGAACTACCGTCCAGGGGTGAGTTTCCCAAAACGTTCTTAGCGCCAAGTACTTCTTAACCTCGTACGTAAGAACGAGGTGACGAAGTACTTGGCACTAAGAACGTTTTGGGAAACTCACCTCAGAAAGACAATGTCGAAGAAAATCCAGCAGCTGTATGATGAGGAAAGAATTAAAACAGGTTATTGTGAAGAGTGCCACAAATGTGGCTCTGACTGGGGATCACTGGACCTCTGTTAGCAACAAGAATGATCTCGGTGTGACAGCTCATATTATAGATGATGAATCTATAGATGATGAAGATCCAGTCATTTGCTTTGAGCATGCAGAAGACCACTTCTAGGCACTATGAAGATGCCTATGGCAGAGGCCTGGGAAATTAAAGAAAGTCTACCATCTAAAATGGTATTAAAAAACATCTTCTGATTTACTTCAATTCTTCCAATATCCTGAGCAAAACTCCCTAAATTAAACAACATTTTTGGTCAGAATTTCCAATGTTCTGAACTGTTTTCTGCACACTACACATATATTGGTCTTCGTAGTAGACTGGTGGAAAAATAAACAAGAGGTTTATTTTATGTTCATTGATTCATTCATCATTCAAACTTAAATTAATATTTCTCATGTTAAATACTGAAATGCGATTTAAATGCGATTAATTTCGATTAATTATTTGCAAAGCTTCCGATTAATTTGATTAATTTTTTTGATTGCGTCCCACCCCTAATATATATATATATATATATATATATATATATATATATTTGTTTGTTGCAACACTTTGGTTTTTGCAATAAAATTAATCAACTTATGTTGCTGCTTCTTCTGTTAATAATATACACTGCTCAAAAAAATAAAGGGAACACTTAAACAACACAATGTAACTCCAAGTTATCCACACTTCGTGTTCAGATAGGAAGCAACACTGATAGTGAGTCAATTTCCACTGCTCTTGTGCAAATGTGAACAGACAACAGGTAGAAATGAGAAATTTTCAACTGATTTCAAAGATTTTTATTAATTGAGATCTAGGATGTGTTATTTTAGTGTTCCCTTTATTTTTTTTGAGCAGTATATATATATATATATATATATATATATATATATATATATATATATATATATATATATATATATATATATATATATATATATATTATGGCAAGCCGTTCAGGAAAAAAACTATATATATAGAATGACTGCTAAGTCTGAATATATGGAATGAAACCTGAGAATATGGAATGAAGTCTGAATATATGGAATGAAACCTGAGAATATTGAATGAAAGTCTGAATATATGGAATGAAACCTGACGTCCATATTCAGACTTTCATTCTATATATTCAGACTTTCATTCCATATATTCAGACTTTCATTCCATATTTTCAGGTTTCATTCCATATATTCAGACTTAGCAGTCATTCTATATATATAGTTTTTTCCTGAACGGCTTGCCATAATATATATATATATATATATATATATATATATATATATATATATATATATATATATATATATATATATTTAGATATTTGGCTTTTGGTCCATTAACCACAAATGGGAGTAATCGAATACAAAACCAAGATTATTTCATTTTAGGCATACATGTTTCATTATTTTTGAATAAAGATATTCTATAGACATTCTATAAAGCTTTAAGATATTCCGACTTGGTAAGTACAAAGTAGAAACATAGACTTCATGTTTTGAAGCCTTCTGACAATGAACCACATACAGCAGTTCCAGCACAGAGATCTGGACCTCCTCTTACCCTGATGGGCTAGTGCTTGCTGTTGACTGTCACCCCAGATGTCCACTTGACTGCTTTTAGTCTGTTCACTGCCATTAACTCCCTACAATAAGATAAAAAATATCATTCAAATATCTCTTCATTCTATGCAATCATTATTTTTTCTATAATGTAAAACACTACTGATACTCGATTGTATTTTCTTTGTAAATGTCACTGTTTTGTGTATATTCTACACAAAAGTACTACACATACAATTACCAAAGCAATTCCAGCTTTCCATACATTCAGCCGCACTTTCTGAATTCTGTTCAATGAATCAGAAGAAAATTAAGCCATTATTACACTAACTTATATAAATGTTGATAATAACAGTATGTTGAAATGGTCAGCAATAGTCAGCAAATGGATTCATTCTTCAGTATACAGTCATAGCCATCTAAAGCCCACAGCATGGCCATCGACAGCTCCACATATGGTTTTGCAGGGGGACCTAAAAGGTCTGTGGCTCTTGAATCTTTTCCTCCACATCAGCGCCAGTCTTAATGGCCTGTTTTGATAGATCTGACCTTGAGTCTGCGAAGCACTGATCCATCACTACGAGGAAGCATTTGGCTTCTTTCCTGCCCCCAACTATTGAATCATTTATACCAATTTATCCTGAACACAAAGTTCCTCAAGTGTTTATCATCAGCACTCTGTTGTCAAGGATCGTTCCTAACGTCAGGGACTCAGCCAGGCTGCTAGGGCTACATGGGCCTTTTCCACAATTTTTAGCACTTGATGAAATGTCCTGCTAATGCAATGTTGTAATGTACAATTTTGTTGTATTGAATGAAGTATACTAGAAAATCAGAGTGCAACAGAAACTGCATGAGGTGTGGTTTTCAGATGAGTGATACATTCTCTTTTTCATTATGCAGATTAGTGCTGCTTTATAGTTTGTGAAATCCTTGAGTTTTAGGATTTATATTTTCAGTTGTTTTACCACGATTCTCTTATTTTACCATCACCAGTTTTTGTATATGAAATGTCAAGTTTATGTTCATCAATTCCATTTACCTGTTTTGCGAGAAATGTGTGAGTTGCCAGCAGATCACATGAAACATGTAATCAGAGCATGTGCAAATGTAAATTAACCATAGCTGCACCGGTAAAATCAATTAGGTGAAAGACTAAGGTGAAACACATGTGAGTGCTCATGTAATCAATTAAGTAGATCAATCAAATAAGACACCCTTTGGAAATGTTTTTAGTCACACTAATTAAAAGGGAGAGGAAACAAACCAAACCACTGTGTTGTGTTAACACATACATAAACAATACTGAGAGGAAAGGAGACACCCAAGGACAACAGACAGAAGGTGTCGACAGTCTGGAAAACATTACAAGACCATCTCCAAAAGATCAGCATCATTGCAACAAAAGTGGACGGCCATCAAAACTTACACCAAGAAGAATAAGCATTTGGAAAATGGAAGTTCATTTTCTGGACAGATGAGTCCAAAATTGAATTATTTGGCCACAATCACAGGCACCATGTTTGGAAAAGCCAATACTGCAAATAAAGAGAAGAACCTCCTCCCAGTGAAGCATGGTGGTGGAAATGTAAAGGTCTGGGCCTTTATATCCAAGGAACCATTCATTAATGGTTTATCAACATTGTCTTGGCCAGACTCTCTTGCCATCAGTCCGGGAGCTGAAGCTGGGAAGGAAATGGAATTTGCAACAAGACAATGGTCCGGTACAGCATAGTGCTGGGCAGTATACCGGTTCGCACCGAAAACCGGTGTTTTTTTTGTTATCATAAGAATTTTTCATAAACCGGCCACACCGGTTAAAATAAACTTCACGTATTTGGAATGCAGCACGGTCGTTAATTGTTTCTCAAGGGACACTTTGTGTTGTGGCAAATTCCGACTCCCCTCGTTTATCCGAGCATAAAGACGCTACAGATGATATTGTTGATTTACGTTTCTATGCATAAATAAGAGCTAGACTTTAATTATCCATCACAGCAAACTGCATTATCTATGTCCAAAGACACAGTGGCTCAAGGGTGTTAATTATTTTAAATAAAATACACACTGGCTATACCGAACTTCACCTCTGACCACGACTTCACAGTATTACAGCAGTATTATGTCTAAATATCTAGTTAGGACAAAACTAGAGTGCTCAATGAACTAAGTTATAATCACTGTAACTCCCTAATATCATCTGTAGCGTCTTTATGTGTGTGCAAACGAGGGGACTTGGAATTTTGCACAACACGTTCGTTTGGAAAAAAATCTCCGTCGTGCCTGCTGTGTTAAATGAAAATGAGCACTTTCTTCTTTGATTTACAACTTTGTCTTACCACCTGATTAACTTTCTGCTCCACCCCTGACAGGTGAAGAAACATCTACAGAAAAGCCACACCTCATTATAAGTCGCATGGTTCAAAGCGTGAGGGAATAATGCCAGGTTCATACTACACGACTTTTCAGTCGTCAGGTTTTTGTGCCGTTCGCACTACACGACTGGTTGTGCTGTAATCGCAAGTCTTTCAGTTGTTGTGGCTTTCACACTACATGACTGATCGGCGACGCGGGCTCACGAATTACACGACTGGGGATCGCCGACTCATCTGGCTGCCGTCCAAAAACACGAGAACACGAAAATGAAACTCTCGTGAGAACCAGCAACACCACAATGTACATGTACTCCACATTTTCGTTATTATTATTATTTTTTTACTGTTTAAACACTCCATAGTCCCAAGTTGCCAGAATTATTTCATCTAGCTGTTGCAGTGAACATAGATATAATCAATCGCACTATTTCTCCAGTGCTGTCACAATAACTTAAACACAGTGTTGTAGTAAAGTTGTAAGAAAGGTGAGGATTTTGTGTGTTTGCTGGGTTACTGTTTTGAAAGCATTCTTGAAAGTTTTACATTCTTCAGAGATGACTCTCAGTCGCCGACTGCTAGATATTAAACATGCTAGATATTAAACATGCTACATATTAAACATGCTACATATTAAACGTGCTAGATATCTGCCGGGCGTCTGCGATGAGTCGGCGACGGCTCGGCGAGCGTCTTTCAGCAGTTCACACTACACGACTGAGCGAGCGCCGAGTGATCGCCGATTTGCCTCTGACCACAGTTTCTGTCAGCGATCTACAAAAAAAAAACAGTCGGCAACTGAAAAACCAGCCTAAAATCATGTAGTGTGAACCGGGCATTAGTAACAGCTTATAGTGGGGAAAATACGGGTAGCACTCTGATATTGTTCTTGCTCTCTTTGTAACTGTGCTGCTGCAATAACTGACTTTCCCTCTGGGATTAATAAAGTTCGTTCGTTCGTTCGTTCGATCTATCTATCTATCTATCTGCACCTTCAGCTTAATTAAGTTACATATTTATACAAATACACATATGGTCTAAATGATTCCAAATAATCTGCTTTTTATCACATTAAAATAAAAAAAATAAAAAAAAATGTTTTGTATTTTTACTGCAACTGTCATGCCATATGATTAATTCACTACTTTAGTGCTACCATTTGAAAACTGATCATGTGAGGCCATGCAAATCTGTATTACATGTAATACTTAGGTGGAGACATTTTTCTAAAAGTGGAATAGGCTACTCTTAACCACTTTACTGTGGTAATTTTTTTCATAATCAATGCAGTTAACACATCACGCATGGGGGGAAAAACCGTCAAATACTGTGAAACCGATATAATTTAGAAAAATACCACGATTAAATTAACAAAAGGATAAGCTTTTCCATTAGCAACAATATAACAGATCCAGATGGTAGATTTATAATACTTAACCTATCTATTCTAAATATGCGTTTATGTATTGCTAACATATATGGACCAAATGTTGACGACCCCTCCTTTTTTCACAATATTTTCACTGCACTCTCTGATCACTCTGACACCAAACTAATAATAGGAGGAGACTTCAACTTGGTACTTGATCCAGATATCGACAGGCTCAGTACAGCAGTGAGTCAAAGGAACTGGCAGTCTGCAGACACCCTAAAACAATATATGAATGATTTTGGGCTCTCTGATGCGTGGCGTTCACACCACCCCACTCTCCGGGATTACACCTTCTTTTCGGCAGTACACCATTCACATTCTCGTTTAGACAACTTCTTAGTTAGCAATTCTATTATGACAGATGTCACAGACACCCATATTCATCCTATCACTATCAGTGATCATGCACCGGTCTCTCTCTCTCTAACACAGAAAAGAACCACACCAGCAACGAGGAACTGGAGATTAAATACATCATTACTTAAAGAACAAGATTTCATTAATTATTTCAAAAAAGAATGGGCAACATATTCAGAATATAACGATCTACCAGGAATCTCACCGTGTGTTCTTTGGGAAGCAGGGAAGGCAGTAATGCGGGGGAAAATAATATCCTACTGCACACATAAGAAAAAGACAGAAAAAACACATGTATTAGAATTGGAAGAAAAAATAAAATCTTTAGAAGCTGCCCATGCTGCCTCACCACAAGAACACACACTGAACAAGCTGAGAAAACTCAAACTGGAATTAAATGAAATAATAGATAAAAAGACGCAATTTTTACTGCAAAGACTGCATTGGCAAAATTTTGAACATGGCAATAAATCCGGAAAATTCCTTGCTAATCAGTTAAAGCTTATTAAGGAAAAGACAACTCTCTTCTAATAAGAACTCAACAGGTAGCATTATTCATGACCCACAACGAATAAATAAAGCTTTTAAAGAGTTTTATAAAGCTTTATATACATCACAGATTAGTCCATCTGATTCAGCTATTGAAGGATTTATTAATAATATAAATCTCCCAAAGCTGGAAAACGAACAAGTTGTTGCACTGGAGTCACCACTTGCACTGCCCGAATTACATGAAGCCCTACAGCAGCTACCAAATAACAAAGCTCCAGGACCAGATGGATTTCCGGTAGAATTCTACCAGAATTATGGTCTGTACTAGAACCAACCTTGTTTAGAATGGTCACTCAAATTCAAAATGATCACGTACTGTCCCCAGACATGAATTCTGCTAACATTAGCATACTTCTTAAACCAGGCAAAGACCCTACACTTCCTTCCAGCTATCGCCCCATTTCACTCATAAATGTAGATCTTAAAATTATTTGCAAAGCACTTGCCAGAAGATTAGAGAAAATCACACCATTTATAATACATCCAGACCAAACAGGTTTTATCAGAGACTACTATTGTATCTTTAGATGCAGCAAAAGCATTTGACCGGGTAAACTGGAAATATTTATTAGCAGTACTACACAAATTTGGATTTGGCTCATCCTTCATAAACTGGATCAAAACCCTACATAGCTCTCCTAATGCATGTGTTAGGACGAACGATGTCACCTCACAAAGCTTCACTCTACAGAGGGGCACCAGGCAGGGCTGCCCACTATCACCCTCACTTTTCGTTCTCTTCATTGAGCCATTAGCAGCAGCAATTCGACAAAATGCAAGTATTACAGGAATTAACACAGGAACCACAAACCACAAGATAAGTCTCTACGCAGATGATGTATTACTTTTCCTGCAGAACACACAAGCTTCTCTTCCGAATACAATCAAACTTATAGACAGCTTCTCTTCTATAACAGAATACTCCATCAACTGGGGTAAGTCAACAGTTTTGCCTATAAATTGTAGTTTCCAGAACACGACCACCACTCCACTACAATCAGGTAATATTAGATATTTAGGCATATATGTCTCTGCTAAACTTTTAGAATTAGTACAGTTAAATCATATCCCGCTATTAAAAACAATAGAAGATAATCTCACACGCTGGAACGCTATATCTATATCACTCATAGGGAGAGTCGCTACCATTAAAATGATTGTTCTACCCAAAGTCAATTATTTATTCTCACTAATCCCAAATAAACCCTCTGCCGCTTGGTTTAAATCCTTAGACTCAAACATCTCAAAATTCCTATGGAAAAACAAGCCATCAAGAATAAGTCTGAAAACCTTGCAAAAGCCAAAACTCAATGGTGGCTTAGAACTACCAAATTTTTATCAATATTCCTTAGCCAATAGATTACAGTACATTTTAAAATGGAACAAATACGACTTAATAGACAGCCCATGGTTGGACCTAGAACAAGCATTCTGCGGGAAATTAAAACTCTCAGACCTCCCTTACATTAGCCCTAATATTAAGCGTCAGGACTGTTTTAAAAGCCTCAGTATAAATACTTCACTGACAGCCTGGTGGGAATTCCTTAAATTAACTCGGTCTCCACTCATCCCATGCAAACTAACACCCATTTGCAACAATCCAGACATCTGTCAGAACAAGAAAGTATTACATTTCACATCATGGCATGATAAGGGAATAAAAAATTTAGAACATATTATTAAAAATGGAAACTGTCACATTTCAGGAACTTATATCAGAGTATGGTATAAATAACAGTAGATTTCTTGAATATCAACAATTAAAATCCATCAATCAACAGAGATTTAACCGCAATCAACTGAATTTAGAAATATCAGCATGGGTAACTGAATTTTTAAATCTAGATACTCCTAAATTATTATCAAAACTGTATAAATTATTGTTAAAATTTGATGATTCAATCTCCCTTCCAATAGCCAAATGGGAACGAGATCTATCTATTAATCCAGATCAACATTTTTGGACAGACGTATGCACAAATATTTTCAAAATAAGTAAAAGCCCCAACTTACAACTTATACTTCAACTTTGTTTATTTATAAAGCACTTTAAATCAATGCTATTGGCCAAAGTGCTGTACACAACTAAAAACAAGATTTAAAAACAAGAAGCAAACAAGTCATGTGTATACACATACAACACAAAGACACACACACACAGGACAGTTATTAAAACAATAAAACAAATAAGAGCCAACATCTTAGACTGAGTTAAAAGCCGCAGAGAATAAATATGTTTTAAGAGAGGATATAAAAGCAGAGAGTGATTCGGCCTGCCTGATGTACAGGGGAAGATCGTTCCACAGTTTTGGGGCGGCGACTGAAAAGGCACAATCACCTCTCAGCTTCCTCTTTGTTTTTGGGACAGCCAAAAATGACAGAGCGGCTGACCTGAGTGAGCGTGAGGGGACGTATGGGTGGAGCAGGTCAGACAAATAAGGAGGGGCGAGGCCGTGAAGATATTTAAAACAAAATAGCAAAATTTTAAAATCGATCCTAAAATGAACTGGGAGCCAGTGAAGTGAGGCTAAAATCGGCGTAATATGGTCGCGTTTTTTGACGCCAACTAAAAGACGAGCAGCAGCATTTTGGACCAACTGTAGTCGGGTAAGTAAAGTCTGGTCCACTCCCACATAAAGTGCATTGCAGTAATCTAAGCGAGCTGTGATAAAAGCATGGATTAAAATCTCAAAGTGATGCACAGAAAGAAATGGCTTCACTTTGGCCAATTGTCTTAAATGATAAAAGCTCGACTTGACAACTGATTTAATCTGTGCATCAAGTTTAAGATCAGTGTCCAATTTTACACCCAGGTCAGTTGCCGTCAGTGTGAGATGTTGACTTAACACTAGAAGCGCCGCGCCTCATTTACATACTTATACCTAGAAGCGCGGAGGGCCGGTCATCTGACCGCTTTCACCACCTCCTACTAGCGCCGTGTTGTTTTCACCTACTTAAAGCGCGCCTCGGGCGGTCAAAAGACCGCTGAGTCTTTACACAGGGGAGCTGGTACTGACACATAATTAACGCTAGATGGCGTTTTGCACAAAATGAAGAATGAGCCCAAACAAAATATTCGTAATGGTGACATTTGCACGTAACGTCAATATGTTAACAAATTAATGTGACTGAACCATTTAGAATCAGTGCCTTGTGACCTTGTTTTCAGTAGCTTCCCCATTGCCAGTTTTGTTTAGTTTAATATTGCATTTCCTGGTTTGTGCGAAAACGTAAATGCAAAATATAGTTTCAGTTTTGTTTCTTGGTTAGTGTAATAGTTTGCTTATTTGTCTGTGTGTTATTCTGTTGGCATATATGTCACTAGATTATCATGTTCGTTCGCCACACCACTAACCCACTGGCCCGCACCCCCACTTTGAAGCGTTCACGTCTTTTGTCTTGCTAATGCAACAGACTGCGCTGCAGCCTTCCACCCCCACATCCACAGAAAGCTTGTTCGATACTCAGAGTACCAAAGTGAAGCCCGTAGACCGAGCTAAAGCAAGTTTGTTTGTATACTCAATGTTACGCCATTTCAAGTTTTAATGTCTAAAAGTTGTGTATGTTAGTGAATTGTAGGCTATGGTGAACATAACAAATCTACATATAAATGTATATAATGTTTTGTGTTAGACAAAGAACAAAAGCATAAATAGGCTAAATTAATTACAAAAATATCATTATAAAAGGTAGGCTATGTACCTTTGCGTAACAAAACGCAAAATTATTAAAATGATACGGATGGCTTCACGAATACAGTTGCCTCTCTCCTCTCTAATGTTCACTTTTTCATCTCGCCGTATTGTGTTGCCGTTTCAAATGAGGTGTTTGATCGGTGAATAGCCGATGTCGATGTGTGATCCCACGTCCTAACGACCGTGTTATCACCGAGCGTTATCATCATTCGGTGATTTACATGTAGCTTATATTGCATAAGTTTCGTTCCCCACCTCAAATTAAGTTCCATTTATGTAAGGAATTGTGAACTTGAGAATAAACCTCCACCGCTGTGGTTAATGTTTATGCACTGTTTGAACAATATTTATTAATTACAGCCAGGTTTTGGAGGTTGTAGAACACAGCTACAGGCCAACAACGGGTGCATCCCGTCTCTCTTTAGCGTATATTGAATAAGTTTCGTTCACCACCTCAAATTAAGTTCCATTTATGTAGTGAATTTTGAACTTGAGAATAAACCTCCACCGCTGTAGTTAATGTTCATGCACTGTTTGAACAATATTTATTAATTACAGCCAGGTTTTGGAGGTTGTAGAACACAGCTACAGGCATATATTGCATAAGTTTCGTTCCCCACATCAAATAAAGTTCCATTTATGTAGTGAATTGCACTATGCAACCTTTCAAACGCCCAAACCGAGGAGTCACGCAAACTGTGTTGCTGTTCGATCACCCAAACCGAGCTTTCAAGCAAACTGTGTTGCTGTTCGATCACCCAAACCGAGCTTTCAAGCAAACTGTGTAGCCGCGTGCCGACGAATTTATAGCTCGCGTTGCCTCATGAATTCTATTGTGAATAAAGTGTTCATAACAGCACCGCCCATGCCATCATCTCAGTTTCGCTCGTAAAGGTATGCATTTGCATACGTAACTTGCATTCTGCTTAATTCTTTTGTAATGCCATACAGCCATTCATAATGTATGTGTCTAACAGCTAGCCCTGGCGAAGAGCGATTATACCCGAGAGATCATTTCTTTGAGATATTGACTTGATAAGTAAGCTAATTACCATTCGCAGAATTCCTGCAAACTACTAAAGCATTTACTAGGCAAAGCAAGACTCTCTCACGGTTTGAAAACCATTGATGTAAACTTGTATATAGTATATATTAAATAATATTAATAAATAAAGTATATATTTTAAGACTTTGGAA
This sequence comes from Brachyhypopomus gauderio, assembly GCF_052324685.1. Classification (NCBI taxonomy): domain Eukaryota; kingdom Metazoa; phylum Chordata; class Actinopteri; order Gymnotiformes; family Hypopomidae; genus Brachyhypopomus; species Brachyhypopomus gauderio. Next base: position 2,261,839 of record NW_027506879.1, on the reverse strand, counting down.
AGTGAAACACTTTCACTTTCGTTCAACGGACGAATTCCGTTTTGTCTTTACACAATAATCAGTTTGAACTTTGTGAATAATTTAGTTTTGAAAACTATTGATCTTTATTTAGTTATACTAAATATTAAATGACATACGAATCTTTGCGACACCCGCTGGCAGAAAAGAGAATCACAGTCTTGAAGTGTAGGCGACGACGACAATATTACAGAGATACGAGCGAAATCGATTGAAACTAGCATGTGCAGGGTTTCTTTTAACAATGTAAAAATACTAGTTTATTAAAAGGACAATTCTGGGGAAAGTCATGAAAGGAGGGTTCTGAAATTGGATCCAGTGCAAAGATATATATATTTTTTTGTGGTGCTGCGGTCAAGTGACCGGTGCTCGGCGCTTCTAGGTATAATTAGGTCGACCAGAGGCGGCGCTTCTAGTAGACGTCACAGCGGTCAAATGACCGGAGCTTTGGCGCTTCTAGTGTTAATTTTGGAGGTGTTACTAGGCCCAAACAACACGACCTCAGTCTTATTATCATTTAGGTGCAAAAAATTTGCGGACAGCTATACCCTGATGTCCTCAATACACTTTAAAAGATGGTTTGCAGAATATGCATTTTCCTGCTTCAGAGACACATATATTTGACAGTCATCAGCATAAAAGTGAAAAGCGATGTCATGTCTTCTAAATATTTATCCCAATGGCAATAGATAAAGAGAGAAGAGGAGAGGACCAAGTATAGAGCCCTGGGGCACTCCACATGTAAGCGGTGCTACTCCAGACTCAGCAGCTCCGATGCGGACACAAAAACTTCTCCCAGATAAATAGGATCTAAACCAATCTTAATACAACACCCTTAATGCCCACCCAATTTTCCAAGCGAGACACGAGGATCTGATGGTCCACTGTATCAAAGGCTGCTGTTAGGTCCAACAGCACCAGAGCAACACAGTGACCGGAATCAGTGGATAAAAGAACATCGTTAAAAACCCTCAGCAAAGCGGACTCGGTACTATGGCGGGATTTAAAACCAGACTGGAACACCTCCATAGTGTTGTATTAAAAATGAATTCAACTGGGAGTAGACAATTTTCTCTAAGACTTTAGAAATAAAAGAAAGTTTTGAGATTGGCCTAAAATTACAAGGATTTAATAAGTCTAATCCAGGTTTTTTGATGAGTGGGGTCACTACTGCGCTCTTAAAGCAGGCAGGCACTGTACCACTAGCTAAGCATCCATTAATGATATTCAGCACAAATGGTGCTAGAGTGGGCAGGACCTCTTTAAGAAGGCGAGGTGGAATGGGGTCATCAGGGGACCCAGCAGGCTTCATATGGTCAATGATATCTTTTAAAAAAGACAAACTAACAGGCTCAAATTGGTCAAAGACAGCTGAGCATGTAACAGAGATATCAGAGTCATAATAAGGAGAACTAATGAGGGCCCTGATATCAGCAACCTTATTGATAAAAAAGCTCTTAAAGGTCTCACATACTTCAATCGAGCATTCCAGGCGAGCGGATTGTGGTACATTTAAAGCTGAATTTACCATTTTAAAAAGAACACTGGGATTATGCGGGTTTGAATCAATAATATCAGAAAAGTGTTTGGTTTTAGCAGTTTTTACAGTTTTCTGATAAGAACGCCAACTATCGTGAAGCAATTGGAAAGACACCTGCAATTTGTCCTTCTTCCATTTTCGCTCAGCTCTCCTGCACTCACGCCTAGCTGCGCGCGTATCGTCATTCATCCAGGGCTCAGGTTGAGCTTTCGAGAGTCTCATTTTTAGCAGAGCCACAATATCTAAGACCGTCTGACAGGTAGACGTGAACCGTGAGATGAGCACCTCCACATCTAAGTTAGGGCTAGGGGCCTCAGGAGGGCTGATCGCATCGGTAAAAGCCACGGAGAACTGAGCGGCAGTGGATGCGTTAAAAACACGACAGTGCTGCATAGGAATACGAGGTTTTTCGATATGACAGGTTAACGGCATGTCGAAAACAATGGGCATATGATCAGAAAAAGTAGCATCGTAGACCTCCAAGTTAGAAAGAGTTAAACCATATGTTAAAACAAGATCAAGAGTGTGCCCCTATTCCTGTAGTTGGGGCAGATACTGATTGAACAAAGCTAAAAGAGTCAATGAGATGTAAAAAATCTCTGGCCAACGATTTCAATGGGCAGCAAACATGAATGTTAAAATCACCAACAATTAAAACCCGATCATAGTTCGGCATTATTCCTGCCAGGAAGTCAGCAAAGTCACCGATGAATTTTTTGTTGTACCTCGTGGTCTGTATACAACAGCACACAGAACCAGGAGGGTGGAGCAAAGTTCAAATAAGCTTATCTCAAAGCTGGAATAAGAAGTAGTCAGTTTGACCTGTTTACACTTAAATCGTTCCTTGTAAACAGTCGCGGTGCCTCCACCACGTCCTGACGTCCTCGGAGATTTCAAGTAAGTGCAGTCGAGTGGCAGAAGATCAGAAAAAGCGCTGGACTCACCAACAGTCATCCATGTCTCGGTAATACACATGAAGTCCAAACCGTGGGAGATGAAGAAATCCTTCAGGATAAATGTTTTGTTGGCTAGAGATCTAGCATTTACCAGAGCCATCTTGACCGGAGTCGAGGGCGAGGGGCCGCAGGTTGTGCAGATTCATCCCGCGCCCGCAGAGGTAGGGAAAGTAGAGACCCATCCGCCGCACCTCAAGCGAGCCAACCAGCGGGACCACGGATGAGGCGATCGGATCCAGGAAGCGCCAAGAAGTAAGACGGCAACAAGCCGACCCAGTAAATCCAGCGACAGAAGAGCAAGCCAACTTGGCTTTTAGTTTTATCAACCTGCCGCTGCGTTTCCCACGACATCTGCGCCTTCTGCGTTTAGATGGAATAGGCAAACGGCGCAGGTAAGCCGGTATGTTTAACGGAGGCGAAGAGTAAAAAGTTTCCTGTTTATCTTCACTGACCCGTTCACAAAATTCGCATAAGTTACGAATACTTAGGAGAGTTTGGCGATCATAAACCAGCAGAGAGTTGGCAATAGGCACAATTAGCGACAAAAACAACAGGAAAACAACCAAAATTTGGAGAGACAGACGGCAAGCCACAGACACAGGCGCCATCTTGGAACTTGGATCTTGGAACAGTAACAATACAATTGTTACAATACAAAGTACTTCATAGAACACATTATACAGGACAAAGGATGTTCCAAATGGGCCTAGCACAGTCAAACATTTGCACCCACTGTACAGTCAATGTACTTGATCACTACAGTTGTGATCAAATTTATTCAACCCCCAATGCTGCGAAGGGTTTTATGGAATTCAGTGCACATTTGTAATTGTGTTAATAATGAAATCTTACAAGGACTTGTTAAAGAACTAAATGCAACTAAGATAGCATCAATTTTTTTTGTCATAAAGTATTAAATGGCCTTTTTGTGATTTCTTCATTGACACAATTATTCAACCCCTTTACGACTACCACTCCTAAGAACAGAGGTTCATTCCAGTGTTTTCCATCAGGTATTGAAAACATCTGTGGATGTCAACGAGCAGCAATCAAGCATGATAAGCACCAATTAGGCAGATTTAAAAGGACTGTGATACTCAGCTCCTTCTAGACATCTACTGGTGTGTTTCCAAGCATGGTGAAGGCAAGAGAATGGTCCCAGAAGACAAGAGAAGAGGTTATTGCTCTTCACAAGAATGGCAATGGATATAAAAAGATTGCGAAGTTATTAAATATTCCAAGAGACACTATCGGAAGTATCATTCGCAAGTTCAAGTTAAAGGGCACAGTGGAAACGTTACCTGGTCGTGGCAGAAAGAAGATCCTGACCGCGACTGCTGTGCGCTACCTGAAGCGTAATGTGGAGAAAAATCCCCGCGTGACTGCTAAGGAACTGAAAAAAGACCTGTCAGATGTGGGCACTGAAGTTTCAGCTCAGACAATAAGGCGCGCACTGCATAACGAAGACCTCCATGCCAGAACGCCCAGACGCACCCGAGAAAAGTCGACTGCAGTATGCCAAAAGTCATGTGGACAAGCCACAAAGGTTTTGGAACAGTGTACTGTGGTCAGATGAAACTAAATTAGAACTGTTTGGGACAATGGACCAGCGCTATGTTTGGAGAAGGAAGAACCAGGCTTATGAACAAAAGAACACCTTGCCTACTGTGAAGCATGGCGGGGGGTCAATTATGCTTTGGGGCTGTTTTGCTTCTAATGGTACAGGAAAGCTTCAACGTGTGCAGGGTACCATGAATTCCCTTCAGTACCAGGAGATCTTGGAGGAAAATGTGATGGAGTCAGTCACAAACCTGCGGCTTGGGAGACGTTGGACCTTCCAACAGGACAATGATCTGAAGCACACATCCAAGTCCACTAGAGCATGGTTGAACATGAAAGGCTGGAACATTCTAGAGTGGCCATCGCAATCACCAGACTTAAATCCAATTGAGAACCTCTGGTGGGACCTAAAGAAGGCAGTTGCAGTGCGCAAGCCTAAGAATGTGACTGAACTGGAGGCTTTTGCCCATGAAGAATGGGCTAAGATACCCATAGGTCGCTGCAAGACACTTGTGTCAAGCTATTCTTCACGCTTGAAAGCTGTCATAACTGGAAAAGGATGTTGTACTAAGTACTAAAAAATAATGTCACTAGGGGGTTGAATAAAACTGATAATGATGTGAGCACAGTAAAGACATTTGTGGTTATTCCATCATAAATATTATGTTATGTTTGTCTAATTTATAAGTGCCTCTTTGATATAATTGTAAATAAGATGACTGAAATGATCAAAATCAATGTCAAACTGGCCAAAACACTTTATTTCAGTGGGGGTTGAATAAATTTGATCACAACTGTATATGCATGCTATATGGGACTGTAGGCCTGTCCAGGAATTCTGGCAGAAAATATGTGTAGACTTGTCCACGTGGCTTAAATGCTATATCCCAACTTCCCCCAGACTGTGCATCCTAGGAGACGTCAGTGAATTGGCTATAGATGCAAACACATCACACATAATTCTTACTGCTCTATGCATCGCCAAGAAAACCATTCTCATGAATTGGAAAGCAAAAAAGGACCTGCATATTACTCATTACAAAAATGTATTACTCGATCACATCTGTCAGGAGAGAATGTCTGCTTCCTCTAAAGACCAGTTGGAAGAATTTAACTCTCTTTGGTTCCCACTGATCAGTTCCATTAGCTAGTCGGGGAGGCTGGCTGGGGCCTCAACTCCCGGGTGGCTGGTTGGTGGCTGGGGGTCGACTCCGGGGGGGACTGCTCGTGCCGGCCACTTTCTGGGCTGGGGGACCTGGGATGTTTGTGTGTTTGTCCTGGCGGGCGGTGTGGAGAGTCCTTGGATGGCGCTGCCTCTGGGCTCTGGGGTGCAGGGCCGGGGGTGCGGGGGGGAGCGGGTGCTGGCCCCAAGGGGGGTGGCTGGCCTGGGGCCACCCGACCCTGTGCTGGGGCCCTACCCGCACGGGGAGGCTGGTGCCGCTGCGGGCGCACCGCTGGGGGGGGGTGGGTCAGTCAGCCTTGTGTCGGGGCGTCGGGTCTGGGCCTTGGGGCTCTGAGGTGCCTGGCTGGTGGGGGTGGGGCGGTGGCTATTGGGGGTATCTGGGGTGGGCCGGGGGCGCAGGGTTCCGGACTCAGACCAGCATATCTTCAATCCTGTGGATGTCTGCTGTCGTTTGATGTGCGATTGATATGGCTGTGGGTGATTACATGGGTGTGTTGTGTATATGGGACAAACGTGTGGGGGTTTATATGTTGTATGGAGATATATATAAGGGATGAATGTGTGTGGGTGTATACGTATGCGAAAGAGAGTATGTGTTTAGGTGTATGTGGATGTCCAAACTGGCTGTTCTCTGTGGTGGGGGTGGTGGGGATCTGGGCTTGGATGCGGCGACGGAGGGAGCTGCCCGCCCGGTCTCCCCGGGTCGACCGCTCCCTGCCTCGAGCTGGTGGGGCAGTGAAGCTCGGTGCTCAAGCTTGCTAGCTGGCTCTCCTCTTCCAGAGGACCATTTCCTCTGGACCTATGCATTAAAACCCACCCACCCCCCACACATACACATACACACACACACACACAGTCCTTGTACATTTAGGATCCTGGGGGACAGGCGTGTAACCAGAGGTTGACGAGGTGGGCCTGCTGCCATGGTTCACCTGTCTTCTCACCACTGTCTGTCCCTCAGTTTTTACTGCACCTTAGACATTGAGGGCCTTTGAGGGGACAGTGTGGACAAACGCTGGCCAGTGGCCCGGGGCTTTGTCCACGTTGGTCCTAACACCTGTCCCCTCAATTTTAACTGCACCATAGTATCACACACTACCATACATGCATATACACCAACACCTACACAGCACTGGGGGTGGAGGGGTGGGAAGGCCTTCCTTCACCCGTTTCCTGCTCCCTGCCGGGGCGGGGGTGGGTCGCGGGCCGGGCTGGTGGCGTCCTGGAAACTACTACTGATCCTTGCTGGTCCAGCCATTTGCCCCCGCCACGGAGGGTGTGTTGGTTTGGATGTATGTGTGTCTTTGTCCTATCTCTTTTTGTACAGGTAGATGAATGAGTACATGTTGGGGGGAATATATGGGTATGTGTGTATATATTGGGGTGTGGGCACATTTGGGGGTAGGCCCATGTGCGCAAGAGTGTATATGGGTGTGGTCGGATGTGTGGAGGAAGTCATGTTGGGATGAATGTGCATGTGCGTGTAGGTGTATATGTGTGAGGGTCTACATGTGAAGGTGAGTTTGGGGGCGTGTGTGTGTATGTGTATGGGGATGGGTGTGGGTGTGTGCATGGTAGGGGTGTATATAAGGGTTTGTCTTGGTGTACAGGGGCAAATGCATATATGAGTTGAGTGTATGAGTGAGGACGGCTGGTTCTGGGTTGGGGGCTAGTCGTGCCCCGCCCGCTTCCGGCTGCTCCCCTGTGGTTACTGCTCCGCTCCGGAGGGGGGCGCCTTGGGGTTCTGGGGCCCGGCCTGGTGCTCCGGCGTAGGGGCAGTTGGTCCGCTCCCCTGGGCGGTTGTGGTCCGGGGCGGCTCGGGGCTCCTCAGCGGGAGGGGGGCCGGGTGGTGGGTGGTTTTCCAGGGCACGTGGTGCTGGGGCTTTGCTACCGGCCCACGGCGCGGGGGGGGCATCCTGGGGGGGGCTTTGTTTCCTCTGGATCCCCTGGACCTGCACTCCTTGGCTGTGGGGGTGCTGTCCGGGGTTCTCACTCTCCCGCCTGTGGGGGCGGGCATGCGAGGGTCACTGGGAAGTGCTGCCCTGGGGCTCCACAGCTCCTGGGGGGGCCGTGGGCGGGTGGGATTCCCGGGTCTTTCTCTGCCTGCCTCTGGCCTCTGGGGGAATGTTGTTGCAGCTTTCTACCCTTGCTGGTAAGTACATTCTGTACATTTATCCTATGTTGCACAACTAGATTACACATAAACACACACTCATACATACGTCATTTGTGCTAAATGTCTTTGGTACACTTTCTGCTTTACTTTGCTGTGGTCATTCGAGCTGGTTGGGTTTTTTTTTTTTCTTTTTCCTTATATATAATAATAATTTTTTTTTCCCCTGCCCTTCTGTCTTTTCCCTTTTTATTCTTTCTCTCCCCCTCTTTTCTTGGTCCACCTAACCCCAATAATTATCAATTTGCATATGGTTATAATTGTCATTTGAACTGTACATAAAAACAAAGTTGTCCTCCAAAGATGGGGGGGGGGGGTGGAGGTGGGCCAATAAAATAAAAAAATACCGTGATATAGAATTTCCCCATCAACAACTCCCCACCATCATAGGGAGTTTTTCCTCGCCACTGTTGCCTTTGGCTTGCTCATTAGGGTTCTGGACCCATAGTATTGTTAACCTTGTAAATCCTGTAAAGCTGCTTTGCGACAACTTGAGTTGTTAAAAGCGCTATACAAATAAACTTTGATTGATTGATTGAATTTTCGTCATACCGCCCAGCACTAGTACAGCATCACAGTACTAGCAACACTGCAGCCGCAGCACCGAACCACTTGTCAATCACTTGTTCCATCCTTCCCTCACTCGTGAACAATACTTCAACTCCTCCACATGAGGCAAGGTCTCATGCCCAACCAGTGACCGTATATATAATGGACGGTACGTCACCGTTGACTCCCATTGTGAACTTTTGAAGCAACCAAGATGGCCACACGGACACCGCCATCTTGGATGCGCTTGCGCAGTAGATGAAAATTGGAGCCAGAGCATGCGCATTAGAACCGGTAGGCAGGACAGTATCTGCGCCAGAGACCGTATCTCCGCCCCGACATTCGTTAGGATACGCCCACCAGTATAGACACTTTTGACGTTTTACAAAATAAACAAAGGTAAAAGGTTTTAATACTGCTGTCGAGAGTTTTGCTGTAGAGAGTTTTGATGTTGAGCGCGTTCACGTTTGAGCGTCTGGTATTAGATGTCAACCAACGCAGCTATTAACTGTCAATCACCTTATTGCCACACCCCTTTAAATAACACTTAATAACTTCTATAAAATCTGTTTATCGTACAGAAAAACACTGGGAGAGATACTAACGCAATGGGGTCTTATAGAATTGACAAAATATAATTGCTCAAAAAACTTATTTTCAAAGTTCTTAAATTCAAAGTTTCTCGTCCGGCCGTCCGTTTACATAGGAATGGGTAGGGTTAAAGTTGTACTGCAGCCAGCCACTAGAGGGCAGCTGACTCACGGTGGCTTCACTTTTCACTCGTGTCATCCAGTCCACTTATATATACGGTCTCTGTGCCCAACCCAGAGAGGGCACTCCACCCTTCTCCGATTGAGTACCATGGTCTCAGTTTTAGATATGTTCATTGTCATCCCGACCATCTTGCACTCGGCTGCAAACTGAAGAACAGGAGATGTGGGATCCTGAGGCCACCGGACAGTACCCCCTCCACCACTTGGTTATGCCAAGTAAAAGTTATGAACAGAACTGATGACAAAGGGCAGCCTTGGTGGAGTCCAACTCCCACTGGACACCAGTCTGACTTATGGCCAGCCAAGGAAACCAAGCTCTTGCTCCATTTGTACAGGGACTGGATAGCCTGTCACAGTGGGCCCCGTACCCTATACTCCCGGAGCACCCTCCAGAGGAATACACAAGGAACATGGTTGAATGCCTTCTCCAATCCACAAAACACATGTGGACTGGTTGAGCGGACTCCCATGGACCCTCTAGGATCCTTGCAAGGGTGAAAAGCTGGTTCAGTGTTCCGGGACAGAACTCGCATTGTTCCTCTTGTAAATGAGATTTGAGTACCAACAAGTCTCTCTTCTCCAGTACCTCTGCATAGACCTTACCGGTGAGGCAGAGAAGTGTGATCCTCTGATAGTGGGAGCACACCCTCCGGTCCCCTTTCTTAAAAAAGGGAACCACCACCCCAGCTTTCCAGTTCAGAGGCACTGCCCAGGAGTCAAAGCTCTCTGGAGTCAAAGCTCTGCTGGATGTTGGAGTTAAAGGTTCCTGTGCCAGACATTCCCAGCAAACCCTCACGATATGTTTAGGTCTGCCAGGTCTGTCCGGCATCCTCGCCTGCCATCTGATCCAACTCAAAACTAGGTGGTGATCGGTGTACAGCTCAGCTCCTCTCTTTACCTGAGTGTCTAAGACTGTTGCAAGTCCGACGACACGATTACAAAATCGATTATCGAACTGCAACCTAAAGTGCACCTCTATGCTTGAAATGAATGCCATGTCTGTTGATTTTTGCCTGATTGTAGACAAATGTATATTTATTCTAGATGAAGTTTTGATGGCCATCCACTTCTGGGCACTTCTGTTGCGATGATGCCGAGTGCCCTCCATTGGTAAATAATTTGTCTTACAGATGGATGGAGTTGGAATCTTTTGGAGATGGTCTTGTAATGTTTCCCAGACTAATGGTCTGTCGACACCTTCTTCCTGATGTCTGCTTCAGCATTAGTCTGAATTATTACACTATGGTTCGTCTTTGGCTAGTCCTTTATTGGGTAATTTTCCTAAGATTTTACCAACCTGTGGTGGGAATTATTCACTATTATGCTGCAGAACTGCTTCGTCTACGATTTTTCAGCCTAATCCATCGCTCTCACTACCACTGGCTCTCTTCTCCAATGCGGATTTAATCTACATTCCCCGTCAGGAATATAGCCAACGAGGGTCTCGCCGATCTTTACCAGCAAGGTGCCTGGACAAGGTGGGAGCATGCTGAGCAGCGGAAAGTAACCTGGCCAGAGCTCTGGAGACTCGAACCCCTGCACATCAAGTTCCTAATCCAGCTGTGTATGACGTCCTCCCTAGTCCAACCAACCTGAAGTGCTGGGGCTTAGCAGACACTGCGGCATGTCAGCTGTGCCAGAAAAGAGCCACCCTCGAGCATATCCTCAGTTGCTGCCTGAAGGCCTTGGGGGAGCTGCGGTACCGCTGGTGTCATGACCAGATCCTCAGGGCCCTGGCTGATATGCTCAGGTTAGCAATCTCTAACTGCAGGTATCAGCACACTCCCAAGCACACCATCACCTTTGTCAGAACTGGGGAGAAGGCTCAACATCAGACAGGTTCCTCTGGAGGGCTTCTCACCACGGCACGGGATTGGAAGATCAAAGTTGACTTGGGAAGACAGCTTAAGTTCCCAGAATACATCACAGCCACTGCTCTTCGACCAGACATGGTATTAATATCAGTCTACAAAGCAAGTGGTGCTGGTCGAACTCACTGTTCCCTGGGAAGACCGATTGGAAGAGGCAAACGAACGCAAGAGGGCCAAGTATGCTGAGCTAATGTCTGAGTGCTGGAGTAAAGGATGGAAAGCCCAATGTGAACCAGTAGAGGTGGGGTGCCCACTGTATTGAGTCCACTGCATATCATTGGGTCTACTGCTAATCACTTTTGCCGTTTTCGTCGAGGGTCGAGTCGGGTGGCTGACCACAGTGCACTAGCTTACCAAGCCCAGTCGGCTAGCACCACTGCTGGATCTGCTAGTACAATTGTCTACTTCGGTCTACTTAACATCCGCTCGTTAACAAGCAAGGGACTTCTTGTTCAGGATCTCCTCATTGACAGCAAGTATGACTTTCTTTGTAGCCCTTTGTGCAGGGGCCATTTTGAATTTATTTTTAAGCAATTTGTACTAATAGATTTTAAGACTAATTATCTCAAGTTTTACATAAAGCACAATGATCATACAGGATTCAAATTGAACACACTTGGTAGAAGACATCCATTCATATTCTGATTGTTTCCCCCACTATTACTGTATCATCTGAGACCATAAATAAAATGAAAATGTAAAAAAAACCCAGAAACACCTTTTATTAATTTTATTCTACAAGGTGTCTTCAAAGCCTCTCCAAAGTGCCTGAAATGTCTCCAAAGTGCCAATAACCCCTCCAAACACAGAACATTTAATAACAATATTTATTTAAATATCAGATTTCATATATAATTAATTGTGACAAAACAATAAGCAAACCCTAATTAAATTTAAAATGAATATTTCAATAAAATGATAACTATACTATCACTATACATCTAGTACAGAGTACAGAGAACCTTTCAAATATAAATATAAACATATACCAACTAACCTTTCTAATATATACTAATATAAACTTCAAAGCCTCTTGTAAATGCAATAGAACATATTGCCAATAACAAAAGTGCTAAATGAATAAGTGGTAAACATACTATTTGCAATTTCAGAACATTACAATACCAAGGGTGTGTGGGTGAATGGGTCTAAGAGTGTTTCTCCTTGTGCCACTCTGTGAAGCACAAACGGTCCACAACAATACAGAGTGAAATCTTGCAAGATGCACAGATGTACATCGTTTTCATCTGGCAGTGGACACATCTCTTTCTGCCTGCACTGGCTTTCAAATAAGGGTCATCGGACACCGGACACACTACAGCAGGGAAGCAGCCCTCTGATCTCTGCTTTGGCACTGGACATGGGGATGAAAATTCCTCAGTGGCAGCCTTTGCCTGCATGCACTGTGGCTGTCCAACATCAGCCAGCTCCATACACAACACCTCCCTAAACCGCTTCTGAGTAAGGGGCTTCTTCTGTCTTGCCAGTGCCATCTCCTTGTGGATGATGAAACTGTTCACCACGGCAATATCCACAAAGTGGAGAAACAGCTTTGAATACCAACACCTTCTGAGTCACAGAGAAGTACTTTATAAGCGCATCTGACAAGTCCACTCCACCCATGAACTTGTTGATACACATAGGTGTACCCATTAGTGCTGTCAGCCAGGACAAATAGCTTATATTCCCACTTGGTAGGCTTGTCCTTCATGTATTGCCTCATGCCAATCCTCGCCTTAGTGGTCACCATTCGTTCATCTAGAGCAGGGGTGTCAAACTTATTTTCACCGCAGGCCACATCAGCATAATCGTTACCCACGGATAAATGTACCTACTCCTTAAAGTTAAATACCTCTGAATTTATTACTTATTCAAGTTATAAATATTACAGATATATTTGCATAAATGTACAAAAATATTTGCTTGTTGCTGTTATTATAACATAAATCCTTTAAATTTATTAGGTTATGAAACCCACATTACTCCATCAATCAACGATCAAACAAAAGTAAATAAAGAAAAATTAACTTTGTTCAAAACTTGAAATATCAAATAACGCTCCTTCTTAAAAAGACTGAAGTGCGGCGATTTCTTCAGCCAAAACTAAGCTACCTTTTACTGACGCTTCGTTTGTGAACACATTCTGTTGTGATCGCACTGTGCTTTTTAATTCTTTAATTACAATTCATTGTTTTTCTTGATGGCTAATTTTGGCATACTTGGCTCCGTGTTTGGTCGCAAAATGTCGACGTATATTGTACTCTTTGACAACCGCCACCGCTTCTATCTGCATCAATGTTTCTCTTCCTGGACATTTTGGGATCATTATTTGTATTTCTCAATTACATTTATTGAGAAAATCGCATTGATATGGAAACACCGCAGTGTCGAGATGCCATCACTTCGTGGGTAACATAATTGTGGGAAATGTAGTTTTTGCTCAATTTTACTTATTTTATTTTTTGACAATTTGGCTTTTTAAGCTCTCGCAGGCCACATAAAAATACGCGGCGGGCCACATTTGGCCCGCAGGCCTTGAGTTTGACACCTGTGATCTATAGCAATGTTCTGGTGTGAATGGTAGAAGGTCTTGCAAGCAGTCAGGATCTGGTTCATGAGTGGCTTCAGGCGGAAGAGACCATCATATTCATGCTGACCTCGGAGCTGGTCATTTATGGTGTCTGCTGCAGGGTCACTCATGTGCAGGTATGCACTGATGGCCTCATACCAGGTCCCAGACATCAGAGAGGCAGGAAAGGGGAAGCTGTGCAAGCGGTCCTTCCTCCACAGGTCCCGAGCAGCTGAAGGCTTCACAAGTCCAAGATAGATGACAATGCTGAGATATCTTAGCATTTCTTCAGGGTCTATATCCGTCCACAGCTTTTCTTCATGCAGCATATTTATTTGTATTACTGCACAGGCATCGGATCACCTCAAAACTGAAAAACAGCAGCAATATGTCACAGGGGCTGTAGTTCTTCTGCATATCCAGCTGGACGCCTGGGGTGAAACTGCAATCTTGGAGGCTGCTCATCTTCCTCTTGAGCAGTGCACCATCTGTCTGCTGGAATGGCTTTCTTCTTCCATGCTTTGGCTCTAGGCTGACAATCTGCTGAGGATTGTGAGGAGCTTTCAAGGATTCTTGAAATCCTCCTCTTTACAGGAGGCTGCTTTGTGTTTCTGCTTCCTGCTGAAGTGTGAGGGGGGCATCAGCGGTTTGAGGAAGGCTTGATGTTGATGGAGGGCAACCTGAATCAGCTTCACTGCAAGAAAAACACAATATAGCGTGACCCTTGTTAGCACACTACATGTTACTATGTTAGCAGAAGTACTAACTGTCTCGTTATATTTATATGTAAGTAAACTATATCTAGCAGAACATTTGCATGCTTTGAAATGCACAATAAAAAATATTCTACAACTTGCTAAGACTTGTTAGCGTTACAGGTCACAGTAGAGATCTGCACAAGACAGCTTTTTTAATCCCGCTCCCATTGTTTTAGTCCCGCTCCCGCCCGCCAAAAAATCGCTTGTTTTAATCCCACTCCCGCCCGCTCCTGCTTGTTTTAGTCCCGTTCTGGCCAAATAATCGCTTATTTTAATCCCGCCCCCGCCCGCAACATACAAATTTCTGTCGCCCTCGCCCGCAATCCTAATATGAATTGAATTAATTAAATTTAGTACTTGAAATTTTCTTATGTATTTATTAAAACAGCAATATAGCGATGGATCGCACTGTCCCATTTTCACAGTCCAAACACATGTCGTCAGGTGACGTACACCCAACACTTTATGACATCTATCACAACAAGCAAATGGTAGACGATTTCCATCTCCATTAATTACAATGGAATATGACCTCCATACATCAGACTTTCCTGTAGTTGGCTTAATTGTGGTGTGAATTTTCCACAGCTGAAACTGGTTGACCATCTACAGTCTCTGCCATTTCAAAATGACAATATGACGCACATTTCATGTTCACGCGATCAGTTGCTTAGCCAATATTTTGAATTAGTTTATTGCTTACTTACTGAATGATTAGTTGTTTTCATCCTGTTCCTTATGCATGGAAATCATTGCATTGTTATTATTATAATTTTCTAGACTAGTTATTAATTTGCGGGATGTTTCTACATGTATATGTGGTCCCGCTCCCGCATCGCCTGGACTAATCAAACTCCTGCTCCCGCCAATAACAATTAAATTATGTCCCGCGCCGCAAGATATTCTGACGGGTCCCGCGGGACTACTGCGTGAGTGCAGACCTCTAGGTCACAGTACTAGCGCAACAGGCTACTATGTTCGCATAGCATAGCTTTGAAATGCATGATAAAAAAATTATCTACAACTTGCTAAGACTTGTTACCATTACAGGTCACAGTACTAGCACAACAGGCTACTATGTTCACAAAAGTACAAATAACTGTAATTATATGCATACAAAGCAGTATATAAGTAACTATATTTTTA
Source organism: Brachyhypopomus gauderio (assembly GCF_052324685.1). NCBI lineage: Eukaryota > Metazoa > Chordata > Actinopteri > Gymnotiformes > Hypopomidae > Brachyhypopomus > Brachyhypopomus gauderio. Next base: position 2,246,743 of record NW_027506879.1, on the reverse strand, counting down.
GCAGAACATTTGCATGCTTTGAAATGTGCGATAAAAAATATTCTACAACTTGCTAAGACTTGTTAGCATTACAGGTCACAGTAAGAGGCTACTATTACCATAACGCACGCGGTAATAGCACACGGTAATAGCATGCACGTGGAACTAGCATAATGAGTTCTACAACATTGGCATACTAAATTGTATAATATATACTTATAATATATACATATGTATATTTACTGTAGATACATATAGTGGGAAACATTGAAACAGTAAAACAACCGTAATTTTGACTTACGCCACATCAAGCTTGGCATCAAGTCCATGGAGGAACGCGTCTTCTTCCTCAGAATCCATGCTTGAAGGCAACAAACCATTACTTTCATCTTCCACCTCATCCATATACCTAAACAACTCTTCATGGACTTCGGCCAATGTAAATCATCTTCTATCCATAACTGATTAACATTTTCTACGATGAAATCTTGTGAAAAAATATTTTTGCATGCGCAATAGTCCTCACTCCAAGTGTATTACAGCTGTATTGACCAAAGCGCAAGCGCACATACACTTTTACGCAGTACCCATACACACCGAGTACATGTCAGATCAAGCTCAATAAGGTATCAAGGTTTTCATCTGAAAGGGGGCAATTTGTTAAAATAACTGTCAATCAAACAGGGTCACTATGAAAAAAAATATGAGCAAATTTAATAGGGCAACTGAGGGTGGTGCGATCGCCGGGACCTATTGACATGCGTGATAACGACTGCCAATCGGAGTCAACAGTGAGTCATGGCCCAATAGAAATCATTAAATCTTTGAAAGGGAGGTTTGAACTTTCACGCTTGCACATGACTGTGAGCAAACACTGCATTGTGTGGGTCCTAGTCGTTCTAGGAAATTCGGGTCTGATCACGAGGCAAACGGACATCCGTTTTGTAGGGATTAGTGAGCAGGCAAATAGAGAGCTTAGTAAACATTCCATATGCTGTTTAAAAGTGTGATACGATTGTTATGTCTGTATGGGAATTTTCTATGACAAAATATTATGCTTTCCTACATCGTAGACTTTTTAAAGGGACATTGTAATTGGGCAGTGATGTCACACGTGTAACCACATGGTTTAAACACGGTGGGTTCAAAATGGGATTTCTTGCAGTTGAGTTGAGTGTAGGTGGCTGAGAATCGCTTTGCATGTTATACTAGTTCTAAAAATATATAATTAGTGTGATGTGTTTGCGTTTTAAGAATTTTCGGTGATATTATTTTTTGTGGATAAACAGATTTTGCCCTGCGACGGGATTGCTAGAGGGCGCTAATGCACGTAGAGGTTAACTGAGACCAACAACAAAATGACTATTCTCAAGTTAATGAATCGACTCCTGTGGGGTATGTTTACATGTGCAAACCTTGCGAGACTAGCTGAGGAGGAGGTCTTGCGATAATTCATCTGGAGAATTTCAGATGGAGTCTCTCCAGTGTCTGCTCCTGTTTTTACCTCCTTTGAGGCACAGATCTGTCAACTTGCTGGCTCCACTCCTACCATCATTGTTAATGTCTACCAGCGTCCTAAACACAATAAAGATTTTATTCACAATTTTGCTACCCTACTTGCACATCTGATCACTCTCTCGCCGGCTATTATAGTTATGGGTGATTTTAATATTTATATGGACAGCACTTACAATCTGCTTACTAAAGACTTCATATCTTGCTTGGAGAGCTTCGGACTGCATCAAATCCATTGACGCTCCCACTCACTCTAAAGGTCACATTTTGGATCTAGTTTGTTGTTTGGGGGTTGCTCCTTTTAACTGTTCTGTTGAAGAACTAATTTTATCTGACCATTTTCTTTTAATGTTAACTTCCCTCTCACCACTAATAAGTTCCCCCGTCTCGTTACCTTCCGCAATATTAAAAATATTGATCTACTGTAGTCTCCCTGTCCTCCAGTTTAGTTGCTCATTTGGATTTGATGCTAACCATGTTGGCCATCGGGGTGGTAACCATGTTGGCCATCGGGGTGGTAACCATGTTGGCCATCGGGGTGGTAACCATGTTGGCCATCGGGGTGGTAACCATGCTGGCCATCGGGGTGGTAACCATGTTGGCCATCGGGGTGGTAACCATGTTGGCCATCGGGATGCTAACCATGTTAGCCGCCGAGGCATTAATGGTGAAAGAAGACGAGGAACACCACCACAGCCCAAAACGCTGCTAATTGGGGACTCAGTCATCAGAGATGTATGGAGCAACAGTATTAAGGCCTTTTGCTTTCCTCGTGTTACTGTCTGTGAAGTGATACCCATGATTCCACACATATTGCATGACCATCCAGCTACGGAAAGACTGATTGTACATGTCGGCTCTAGTGATGTTTACAAACAACAGTCTGAGATACTGAAACAGGATTTTAACCATCTGCTCGACATTCTGGAGTTTTCCCGGTGTGAAGTGTTCATTTCTGGACCGATACCAACTGCACGTCGAGGCAGTGGTCACTTTACCAGACTGCTGGCTCTAAACAGCTGGCTCACTACAGCCTGTGCACATCGGAAGGTAAACTTCATTGACAATTTCAACATTTTTTGGAGGCGTCCTGAGCTTTTTAAACCTGATCAGCTTCACCCTAACAGGGCTGGGACTCAAATGCTTGTGGATAATCTAACGTATGGAATCACTCACATGCGGAATCTGCACCCAACCGCCAGCAGTAAAGTCAGTAATGTCAGTCAAAGGAGCCCACCATCTCCTGTCAGAGAATCTGTCCACAGTCTCAGAGGTAAACTCCAGGAGATTGAAGAGGTTCTGCAACACTACAGTCTGTTGTCTTGCAGGAACTCACCCACTTCTCCTGCACACTCAGTGAATTCTCAGGTCTGACACACTGGAACCCATGCTCCTATTCAGTGCTACATTCCAGTTATTTTAAATAGCCGGTGGCATGGCTCTCAGAATCGAAATAAAAATGTAATCAGAAGAAAACATAAGGGTACAAAACATTGTAACAAACAAAATTTGATCCCAGTGAAATGCACAAGTGATGTAAGCGATGCTGATCAAACACATCAAGCCTTTAAAGTCTCCTTACTAAACGTCCGCTCACTCACAAACAAGTCTTTTATAATAGCTAAATTAATTGAAGATTACTGTCTGGACATTCTTTTTCTAACAGAGACTTGGCTTGATAGCAATGGAGCAATAGTGCTAAATGAAGCTTCGCCTCCCGACTTTAACTATTTTAATATCTCCAGGGTAAATAAGAGAGGTGGTGGTGTTGCATGTTTTTACCATAAAGCATTCCGATGTAAGCAGATCTCATTAGGGGAACATCCTACGTTTGAATATCTGGCAGTACAACTCAACAGTACTTATTCAGTTCTTTTGATTGTTATCTATCATCCTCCCAGACTACATGCAGATTTTCTTGAAGATTTTGAAGAAATGCTTTCAAGGATTTTAATTGATTTTGATTATGTTTTAATTGCTGGGGATTTTAATATTCACATGGATATATCCACAAATCCAATCACTTCAGAATTCATGAGGATGCTTAACTCTTTTGATCTCATACAGCATGTATCAGGCCCAACTCATAAGCATGGCCACATTTTAGATTTGGTCATTTCTAAACGTATAGAGGTTAATAATACTGAAATTACTGATGTTGCAATCTCTGACCATTTTGGAGTATTCTTCAACATGTCATTATCTACTAGAACACTCAGTGAAAAGCGCACAATAACCAAGCGTTATCTCAGTGCTGGCAGTGCCGTGGCCTTCACAGACATGATACAGTCCCTCCCTCCCCTCTCAGAAAATGGGAATGAGTTAGTTGAAACATTCACACACAGAGTTAGGAACTGTATTGATGCTGTGGCACCAAAGGTAACTAAAATAATCTCTGGTAAAATTAAGATGCCCTGGAGAAACACTCCATCTATTGTAAAATTTAGGCAAGATTGTAGGCAGGCTGAGAGACGTTGGCGAAAGTCAAAATTGCAAGTACATTTTGATATTTATAAAACAACATTGCAGAATTACAACAGTGAAGTGAAATCAGCAAGGAAAAACTATTTCTCTACCTTAATCAATTCATACAATAATAACTCAGCTGTCTTGTTCAGAAGCATAGATCAGCTAGTAAACCCCACCTCCTGTGGCTTCCCTGAGACTGTTTCAGTTGAAAAATGTGAGGAGTTTGCTATATTTTTTAGGGACAAAATTACTAGTATAAGGCAGAACATAGCAACAAGCACTAATAGACCATCAACCCTTATATCAGTTACTCAGCCTAACTTTAATATGTCTTATTTCCAAGAAGTTGACATGGTAACACTACTTGATGTGATTTCATCACTAAAATCCTCTACTTGTGAACTGGACCCTTTACCAACAAGCTTTTTCAAGCAGGTTCTGAGCTCATTAGCAAATGAAGTTCTAACAATTATTAATCAGTCTCTGCAATTGGGTGAATTCCCTAAAATTTTTAAAACTGCAATGGTTAAACCACTATTAAAGAACAGAAATCTTGATCCCACAATTCTTAATAATTATCGACCTATATCTAACCTTTCCTTTCTCAGCAAAATCATTGAAAAAGTAGTGTCAATCCAGTTGAATGACTATGTCAAAGTAAATCAAATAAATGACACTTTTCAATCTGGTTTCAGAGCTCTCCACAGCACTGAAACAGCCCTAGTTAAAGTAGTAAATGACTTGAGATTGAATAAGGATGCAGGCAAACTCTCAGTCCTTTTTCTATTAGATTTAAGCGCCGCTTTTGACACCGTTGATCATGAAATACTTCTTGATCGACTACAGAGCTGGGTAGGCCTTAGTGGCTTAGTCTTAGACTGGTTTAGATCGTACCTAACTGGGCGTGATTACTATGTAGCATTAGGTACCTCTTCCTCCACACGTCAAAAAATAACTTGTGGCGTCCCCCAAGGATCAATTCTTGGGCCGTTACTATTCAACCTATATATGCTTCCGTTACCACACATCATTAATAAACATGGTATTAGTTATCATCAATATGCAGATGACACTCAACTTTATATTTCGCTAGAACCTAAAGCCCTAAAATCTATTTGCTCACTGTTTGACTGCATAGATGATATACAGACATGGATGTCTGACAATTTTCTGCAATTAAATAAACAGAAGACAGAGGTTCTTGTTCTTGGCAGTGATTCACAAAGGAATGATGTCCAGACTTATTTAAATCAAATGAATCTGAAAGCCAGACAATGTGTTAAGAACTTGGGTGTCACCTTTGATAATGAGCTCAGCTTCAAATCACACATCATGACTACATGCAAGACAGCTTACTTTCATCTTCGAAACATCGCTAAGGTCCGAGATATGCTCTCTCCTGCTGACAGTGAAAAACTTGTCCATGCATTTATCACATCAAGGCTAGATTATTGTAACGCTGTTCTATCTGCTCTTCCAAAGAGCTCTATTTCGCACCTACAGCGAGTTCAGAACGCGGCTGCAAGGGTTCTGACCCGCAGGAGAAAGAGAGATCATATTACACCTGCACTCCACTCACTGCACTGGTTACCTGTCAGCTTTAGAATAGATTTTAAGGTTCTAGTCATGGTTTTTAAATGTCTTCATGGTCTTGCCCCTCTTTACCTAAGTGAAATGATTGTTAGATATGTTCCAGTCAGGTCTCTCAGGTCTTCAAACAGTAATCTACTGGTGATTCCTAAAAGCCGATTAAAGATTGGCGAGGGTGCTTTTAGCCACTATGGCCCAAAGCTCTGGAATTCTCTTCCTGAAGAGCTCAAAGGCATTTCATCCCTGCATAGTTTTAAGAGCAGTCTCAAAACATTCCTGTTTAGATCCGCTTTTAGTTAAGAAACTCTTAATAGTTTTATCTTATTTACTTTACTTTTTATTATCTTACTTCACTTTTTATGTTATTTTAATATTTTTATCTTTAATTTCTTTTAACATTTTCTTTGTGTCTTTTTGTCTTTGTCTTATCTCCTTTTAATGTTTCTTTTATTTATACTGTAAAGCACTTTGAGTTACATGTATGTATGAAAGGTGCTATACAAATAAAGATTATTATTATTATTATTATTATTTCCATCAACAAATGGTCCCTGATGAGCTATATGGTCCTATGAATCTTCTCTTCCTTCAACCTATCTTTCATCTTTCTCTCGTCCTTCTATCTCCAAGCTTTCTGATTTCATTTATAATGCTAAGCCATTGTAGAAAAAAAGAAACTTAAAGGTGAAACAAAACTTAATGTAGAAAAGAAACCTAACTTAGAGAGAGGCTATAAAAAAGCCAGGGGCAGGGGCTTTTTGCTCAGACACTGCTGAGATCCACTTGGGTTAGGTAGACTTCTAGGCAACTAGCACCAGTGCACTGAAGAGTTTGTACCACGTGTACTTTGGCTATTTTGTACTCGCTTTTATTCTATATAAATTGATCTGAAAATAACTTTTGGTGTCAAACTTTGCTTGGGTCACTCAGTCAAAACCAATCGGTTCATCGGGGCAGTGTTGGGGCCCATCTGGGTCAGGAGAAAAAATCCCAACACCATCTACTTGCTCACTTGACCCTTTCCCCACAACACTGGTTAAATCCTGTCTACCTTCTCTCCTTCCTCTTCTTACTGCTATCGTTCATTCTTCTCTCACAACTGGGAATGTACCAGCAGCTTTTAAGACTGCAGCAATCAACCCAATAAAAAAAAAAAAACCTGGTGCTGATCCAACTGAATTTAAAAACTGACGCCCCATCTCTAATCTGCCATTTATTTCAAAAATACTTGAGAAAGTAGTAACAGCTGAACTTCACTCTGATCTTTCACATAATGATCTGTATGAAAAAATTCAATCCGGTTTCCGTTCTTCTCATAGCACAGAAACAGCACTTCTTAGAATCACCAATGATCTCCTCTCTGCAGCCGACTCTGGTCTTCTTTTCATACTTATTCTTCTGGATATGACTGCTGCTTTTGATACTGTCTGTCACTCCATTCTCCTTCATAGACTGTCCTCCATTGGGATAACTCACATACCATTAAAATGGTTTAAATCATATCTTTCAAACCGCACTCAGTTTATACCATTAAAACTTTCACTTCTCAACCCTTTTCTGTTATCTCTGGTGTTCCTCAAGCCTCCATCTTAGGGCCCCTTTTTATTACATATCTTCTCCCCCTCTGTAATATTTTTCGTAAACATAATATCAATTTTCACATTTACCCTGATGACACCCAGCTCTACATCTCAAGTAAGTAAAATTCCAATTTTCCCTTGCCCTCCCTTACTGGCTGCTTATCTGAAATTACAACCTGGTTCTCTTTTAATTTTCTCAAATTAAAATGGTGACAAAACACAAGTCCTACTTGTTGGCACAAAATTAAATCTTTCTAAAGCAAATACTTTTTCTCTGACTATTGATAATTGCACTCCGCATCAGTTCAGGTAAAAAGCTTGGGTGTCATCTTGGATAGTACACTTTCATTTCAATCACTCATCAATAATATCACTCTGTCTGCTTATTTCCACCTCAGAAATATCACTCGCCTCCGCTCCTCTCTTTCCTCTCACACTACTGCTATTCTGGTTCACAGCCTTGTCACTTCTCGTTTGGATTACTGTAATTCTCTTCTTGCTGGTCTTTTAAATCATTACACAAACTTCAAATGGTTCAAAACACAGCTGCACATATCATTACAAGAACTCCTTTTCACCATATCACTCCTTTTACATCAACTACACTGGCTCCCGGTTAGACAACGTATCATGTACAAAATTTTACTTCTCACTTTTAATGCAATTCACAACCTTGCTCCACCATATATATCAGACCTTATTAATATCACCTCTCACTCGCGATCATTGAGAGCATCTGCATCTATCCACCTGTCTGTTCCCACCATACATCTCAGCACCATGGGGAGTAGGGCTTTTAGTAGCTCTGTTCCTAGGCTATGGAATGCTCTGCCTCCTGACTTGAGGAATTTTAATTATTTCTTTTCACATTTTAAGTCAGGTCTCAAAACGCACTTGTTTAGAGCTGCCTATAACGTCTGACGCCAATAACGCTTATTTATCCATTCTGTTGAATACTGTTTTTGTTGTTTTATTATTTATTATTATTATTGTCATTTTTATACTTTGTGCAAGGCGACCTTGAGTGTCAGACAGATGTCTCCTTAAAATTGGCAGATGACGATGTTTACAGTGAAACATCATGATGGATGATGATAACGTTGAGAAAAAGAGGCCTACTATATAAAAACAATGATTAAAAATAAAATAAATAAAATAAAATAAAAGTAGTATAAATGGTGATAATTCTACCCAGGCTTTAACGTGTAATGAGAAAAAAACCTTCCACTGCCTTTGAATGGCCCAGAGCAGGTTTCCGCTAATGGCAAAAATCGCACAAAAATATCTCTGCATATGCGCTACCAGCATGCCCTCAGAAAGAGTCAACATGTTTTTTTTTTGGCCAGAAACATTGACATGTAAACGTGTTGGAATAGGCTACATAATGTCGGCCCTCTTAACATTTTAAGTTATTACAGTTTAGCGCATTTTGGGAAGTCATGCTTTCTGTTTGTTTTATATTTTTCTTGCTCTTATTATATTTTCATTCATTATTCTTTCCTTGTTTTGTTGTTCTGCTGTGATATCATAGTAAAATCCATGATTTATTTTAAAGCTTTTAAAAAAAAAGGTAAATGCCATAGCCATTCATAAGCTCTGTTGCTTCATTTTGTTGTTCAACTTTTAATAAACGTGTTTACAAACACCTTCGTGTCAATTTTATTTTGTAGCCTTTGCATTGCAAAATAATGGTTTCACTGAAGTTGTACTTCGGTTGAGCAAGTTTCCCGACGCACAACGAGCAGGCATACTCTATTAGCGTGAATAACCTGAAATATTTAAAATTAATACAGATGTGTAGAAAAAAATGAAGACAAACGATAACCTAGATATAAATAATAATATCCTAATAATAATAGAATAATAATAGAACAATAATAAATAATAATATGCCAATTAGACATTAGTAGCAGTAGGGAATTATAATTTTCATCCCTGACTCTAATTCATACAAGTTATATAACTGATTTTATAATTTTCTGTACAATCCCTGCAAAATTTTTGGTGAAGGCGACCTAAAGAAGGTCAATGCATGTTTGTGGAAAAACAAAAAAGTGGGCGTGGCATTGCGATGGTGGGTCATAAATGACGATGCATCGGCACAACCCTAGGTGTCGTAAAATAAAATGTATTATTATTATGACTCAGTGGCACAACACCTGTGGCCATGGAAGTGATTGAAACACCCCTCAGCTTCTTCTGCAAGAGAATCTGCCACTCTAGCAAGACAGGTGGATACATCTTCCAAGCTTCTCTTCCTTTTCTTAAGGTCCTCTAAAGACTGCTCAGTCAGCTTTCTTTTCTGGCTCTAGGATTCCTTTTCTTTCCTGATTCGTTCCTGATCCAGAAAGAGTCAGTTTTTTGACCGGGCTGCACCCACAGATGCTAAGAGTTCCTTGGTGAGGGGAACCTGTGACACCTCCATGCATTGTGACAGTCACATATGAGTCTGTGTGTGACAATTGTGTCCTCTTGCATGTTTTCTGCCTCCACCTCCTTGTTGGAAAATAAGAAATAAAAAGATAGACGTACACCATCAAATTAAATAATCATACACATATTATACATTTAACAACATGTAGACTCAGCCTATCTTCAAGTATGTCTAAGGCATGGTTTGACCAAAAATCCTCACACCCTGCAGCTGATAAAATTTATTAAATGTTACATTTTGGTTAAATTACTGAAATAAATGAAATTATAAAATTAACTAATTAAATAAAGGCTCAGAATTTTCTTTCCCCAGGCCATCTGTATCTTAAAACACACAAAACTTTTTTAACCCCCTACCTTCTTTTCTATTTATTATCCCGATGAAACCAACTTACTTTGTCTAGCCATGCTGAATATGAATTTGAATGTTAACATTGAAAACGTTGGGACACACTACCTGTTTTTACCCTATGTATATATGCCCACTAAAAGGCAATACATCAGTACAATGTAAATAAAACCATGTGCAATCCATGAAACAGAGCATGGGACAGTGGAACATGTTTCAAAACATGACATAACCCATCTACAGGGCATAGTTGTTTTTTTTTTTATTTTACATGATTTAACACAGTAAATATATTTTTATTTCCTCTAGCTGGGATTTAGCATGCATTGAAACATTTCTCTAACTCAATGCCATGGACAGTACATGGTTCTGAGATGTTTTTGTATTGTAGCCTAATTGTATAAAATGGTTAACACATTGAAAAGAAGATTGTGGAGCATAAGTAAGGATCACTTACTTTGATAAGTTTTGGTAGATCCTGCGCTGTTTCATGGCCCATGAAATGAGAGCCCATGTACCTCGATTGCACATATCCATTGCTCCAGAACCGAACATGAAGATCCAGCCGTTTGGATTTTGTGGTTGAATTAAAGCTTTCATCGAACATTAACACATACGGCCCGGTAAGAGCGTATCAACTCTCTCTTGATGAAGTCTGCCAAGCCAAATCTAGCTATATATGCGATTTGTTTAGTCCACACGAAAACTTTTTCGCGATATTCGAACCAGGGAACATTGCCGTCACTCTATCCTAATGTAGCCCGAATATCATTAGCCGAAGCACTAGTGATACTGCGGTGGAGTCCGGCGGGACCCGGCACTGACGATAGCGAAGACGGCGGGGATGAGGCACAAAATTGCGTGAAGGCTTTTCGTGACAAGGGCCGTTTCCTGCCTGCGGTTATTATGGGTTTTGTAGTTTAATTAATTAACACGTACCAACACCTGTAGCCCCGCACAAACACAGACAACACAGAACTGACTTCCGGACGTTTCGATTAAACTACACTTTTCTAAAATTAACTAAGGTAAAATTTTAAGACCTGACTAAATTAAATTTAAGACCTTGGATGAAAATCTGGCTGTTTTTTAAGTCTTTTAAGGCCTTAAATTTAAAGTTTTGAATTTCAGACATTTTAAGACTTTTTAAGACCCCGCGGGAACCCTGCCACTCCTCACAGAATGCGTGTACCACATCCACTAGTGATCGTGTGTGTGTGTGTGTGTGTGTGTGTGTGTGTGTGTGTGTGTGCTCACTGCACAAATGGATAAATGTGGAGGACAAATTTTGATTGGGGTGAAAATCACGATTGACAAATATGGCACATTAACATTAAGCTTTAGTACACACAAGTATGTGACTGTACACCAGAGAACTAAACACACGGGGCCTCACCTCAAACTCATAAATGAATTAACACATAAAATGGGATTTTTCTGAATAAAATGCTGTGATCAAAGCAATTTACAAAAGTATCTGAAATCAGAGATTGTGTAATCAACAGTTCTGCATCATATTTTCTGCACAATCTTGTGAACAAGAAACAATATGATGGTTAGCATCACGATGTAAGTAAAAGCAGATGTTTCCCTCACCTGTATGTAATCCTCAGGCACCAAGCCCGTTTGTCCTGTAGAGTTCTGAGCTTCTACCCAGCCTCCACCAACATTCTACATGAAGCAGAAACAACAATGTAACATGACATAACCAGCTACTCCTGGTACACAAGTGGCCAAAATAAATTACATGAGGAGACTCGTTCCATATAGACACCAGGAAACAAGCCACATATACCCTCTAATCGTAACCAAAAAGCTGTTGTAATCGATTTAGGTTCTTGTCAACTACCACACATTGTGGTCTTTAATCCTACATCAACATCCACTTCCCAACACAAGCACATCCTTAGTGATCACTGACAGGAGAGCTGTCTTACTCTCTTTGCTTGTTTTATTTGTTAAGCCAGAGCATGTTGAAAGTGTCCAGGATGGTGATAAAACACCATTCAGGTCCTCTCACAGAGAATCAAGGAGTAAACAAGCTACACCAAGCTCTACTTCACTTTGCAAATGTATCTTGTGGACCTTTAGAGAGGCAGCAGTAAACCTAAACATGGTTGTGCGTGAAAATCCCAGTAGATCAGCAGTTTCTGAAGTACTCAAAACAGCCCGTCTGGCACAAACACACACGCCACATTCAAAGTAACTTAAATCACCTTTCTTCCCCATTCTGATGCTTGGTTTGAACTGCAGCAGATTGTCTTGGTCATGTCTACATGCATTGAGTTGCTGCCACATGACTGGCATTTGCATTAATGAGCAGTTGGACAGGTAGGTGTACCTAATAAAGTGGCTGGTGAGTGTATATTTCCCCCAAGATGGCGCCACAGTAGGCAGCCTGTTACCGCAGCACCCAGTTTATCTCCTTCTCTTCTGTGTTTTTCTTATGATCTCAAGGCAGCTGGAACCACAATCACCAAGAAAACCATTTTGAACACACTATGCAGGAGTAAAATCCTGCAGTTCCTGCCAGATGCCCCCGCTCAAGAAGTTTGCCAGTGAACACCTGAATGATTCAGAGAATGCTTGGGAGAAGATGCTTCCCTCCGCCAGGACATTGAAAATGGGTCATGGATGGATCTTCCAGCACAGCTATGACCCAAAACATACAGCCAAGGCAACACAGGAGTGGCTCAAAAAGGAGCGCATTAAGGTCATGGTGGTCTAACCAGTCTCCAGACCTTAATCCCACTTAATCCCATAGAATAATTCATTAACATCATGGTGGTCTAACCAGTCTCCAGACATTAATTCCACTTAATCCCAAAGAATAATTCATTAACATCATGGTGGTCTAACCAGTCTCCAGACCTTAATCCCACTTAATCCCATAGAATAATTAATTAACATCATGGTGGTCTAACCAGTCTCCAGACCTTAATCCCACTTAATCCCATAGAATAGTTAATTCCATGGAATAATTGAGGCCTCAAAGTGTTGAGAGATGATACGCAAAGAGCTAAATATCCTTCAGGATCAATAAAGTATCTACCTAACCTAAGAGGAGTGGACCAAAGTTCCTCCTGATATGTGTTTAAACCTGGTCATCAACAACAATAAATATCTGACCTCTGTGCCTACATGTGATTTGACACCAAGTCCTGCTTGTTTTGCCATTGCTCAAATCTGTATTTCACATATTGAAATGCAAATCAATTTATGCATTTTCTGTAAAGTGCCTTTCTGGATTTTCTTTTCAATCCCTCACTGTTAAAAAAAATCTACCAGTAAAACTACAGACTTCTAAATGTGTGTCAGTGGGCAAAAGTTATTTAAAAAACTCAGGAAGGTGATGGTTTCATAATCAACTAGCAAATATTTTAACCATGCAAAAAAAAAAAAAAACATATAGTGATACAGGTGACACGGGTGATACAGGTGTCGGTTTCCTCACCCAGTTAATGACGATGAGTATTTCTCCCTCTTGGACACTCAACTCATTGTTGCCAGGCTCAGCAGTGAAGTCATACAGGACTAGAGTCTGAACACAAAAATACACATTACATGATTTATACAGTGCTGGAGTCTGAACACAACAAATACACATTACACATGACCGCCCAATGGGAGGACGGGTTCCCTCTTGAAGTTTCTTCCTAATCTCACCATCATAGGGAGTTTTTCCTTGTCACCGTCACCTTTGTCTTGCTCATTAGGAATCTGGACCCATATGATTGTAAAGCTGCTTTGTGACTTTGTAAAAAGCACTATATAAATAAATTTGACTGACATTACATGATTCATGCAGTTCTGGAGTCTCAACACAGCAAAAACACATTACATGTTTCATACAGTACCGGAGTCTGAACACAACAAATACATGATTCATACATGTCCTATGGGCCCACCACCTGGGGTAGAGGTGGTACAATGGGCCTGGTACATTGTGGATCAGGTGACGGCCGAAGGCGGAGGCATGGTGTGCGAAGCAGAGAGATGCCAACTAGATATAGTTGGGCTCACCTCAACGCACAGTTTGGGTTCTGGAACCAAAGTGAGGCTGGACTTTATTCCTTTCTGGAGTTGCCCATGGTGAAAGGCGGAGGGCTGGAGTGGACTTACTCATAGCTCCCTGGCTCACGGTGGAAGAAATACTTTGAGGATCTTCTCAATCCCACAATCACACTTTCCACAGCGGAAGCAGAACTGGATTACTCAACACCACACTCAATATCGGTTTTTAATGTATTTGATTTTAAAAGTACTTTATCTTTTTTGTTGCTCCTGCAATATATTTAACAAAATAAATAATTGCTGTGTCTATACATTTATTGTCCGTATTGTTCCTGCTGTGCCAAACGTCTCTGTGTATTTTTGTATGTAAGTGTAACCCAGGTTATTAAGCTGATACCCCTTAGACATACTACCCCTAATAATTATTTGGAAATTATGAAATCCTAGTTAATATGTTGACATAAGATATGAAAATATTAATAAATAATAATAAAATATAATTAGTAAGGAATTAAAAATGGGTATTTACCTCAGTGAACTGAATTTAATAAGATTACGGAGTTAAAATTATAATTTATAAATTATAATTATTAAATTGGTAGAAATAAATATTTAAAAAATAATTATTATATTTAAGCTCAAGCAGCAGCAATAGGATTGCCCTTGCGGCAAAAACTGCCCAGTAGAAACCCTGAAGCAGAAGACCATGTCAGAAACCTTGGCTTCATTTTCGACACTAATCTGAATTTCCAGAAACAAATCAGCACTGTTGTCAGAGGCAGTTTTTATCAGCTTAGAAACATAGCTAAGCTTAAAACAATTTTATCATTCAAGGACCTAGAAACAGTCATCCATGCTTTTATCTCATCGCGTGTTGAATACTGTAACTCATTGTACCTGGGTATCTGTCAGTCGAGCCTATCACGCCTCCAACTGGTTCAAAATGCAGCTGCACGTCTCCTGACTGGTACCAGAAAAAGACAAAGCATCACTCCTGTGCTGGCATCACTGCATTGGCTCTCAGTAAAATTCAGGATAGAATTCAAAGTTTTACTGTTTGTTTTCAAAGCCCTTCATGGCTTGGCTCCGAGCTACATTGCTGATTTGATTCATACTCGCTCAACCCCTCGTGCTCTACGTTCCTCCAACCAGTGGTGCTTAGACATTCCACGCTCTCGGCTAAAATTTAAAGGTGACCGGGCATTTTCTGTTGCAGCTCCCAAATTATGGAACACACTTCCAAATTTTATAAAGGAATCAGCTACTGTGGATATTTTTTAATGCAATTTGAAAACCTTTTTATTTTCACAGGCTTTTGAATCTTGAGCATTTTACGTTTGAATCTCTGTCATATGTGTTTTTACTATGTTTATGTTTTATGTGTATTTTACATTTCCTTTTATACCTAGTTTAAAATTTTCTATTTAAAGCTTACAAGTTGCTCTTTATGCAACTATAATTCTTGTTCAGCACTTTGGTCGACACTGGATGTCTTTTAAATGTGCTATAAAAATAAAGCTGACTTGACTTGACTGACTTAAGCATTAAATAATATACACTGTGTTAGGTCTTGGTTCAATAGGCTATGTGCAATGATTTCAATATGTTTTAATTGGTTTTAGGAACCAGTCCGGCCCTCGGCTTGTAGCAAATTTGGTTTTTTGGCCCTCGGTGTATTTGACTTTGACATCCCTGATATACACGGTGAGCTGAGTTTCAGCACCCGATTATCCTGAGCGGGGAGCTGAATCTTCGCTTTGGGTTCCAGACTAACAAAAAATACTGAACACCGGATCAGATTTGGCCAGTTTTGAATGGGACGAACCATTGATCTATATTACTGGATTGGACATCACGTGACTTAGCATGCGCCGCACAGGTGCCATTACTATGCATTGAGTCGTGCATTGAGGAGCATCCATGGATGGACATAAAAATGAGATCTAGCAGACAGTCACGTAAGAAAAACCAAAGAGGGACATAAATTGTCAAAACTACGACAACAAGATCACAAGATCAAAGGGTATCACATTTCACACGTCAGTAAAACAATTTTTATTTAAAAAAAAATAGCGGAGATGAGGGATGTTGACTGTCCATGCTAGCTTGATTTTGATAAATCTATGTCGAGTAA
This sequence comes from Brachyhypopomus gauderio, assembly GCF_052324685.1. Classification (NCBI taxonomy): domain Eukaryota; kingdom Metazoa; phylum Chordata; class Actinopteri; order Gymnotiformes; family Hypopomidae; genus Brachyhypopomus; species Brachyhypopomus gauderio. The sequence continues at coordinate 2,230,680 of NW_027506879.1, read as the reverse complement.
ACCCACTTAAAAACAAGTTTTCTGTTCCAACAAATTACAATGTATTGTTATTAATATTATCATGTTAGGATAAAGTTGTAAATACGATGTTCATTAAAATTCTCTAAATCTGTTTTACTGGGACCGATGTTCAGTCCAGTTGGCATTATGTCCCATAGATACTCTCTCACACAAACTGAATAAATAATGGAACCAAATGAAAATTTAAGTCAATTAAATTTGTCATAATTATTTTTTAAATTAACAGGGGTGAGTTTCCCAAAACGTTCTTAGCGCCAAGTACTTCTTAACCTCATACGTAAGAACGAGGTTACGAAGTACTTAGCGCTAAGAACATTTTTGGAAACTCACCCCAGGTTAATACAGGTTTTTTTTTTTTTTTATAAATGCCATTTTTCTACACAGATTTCCCAACAAACAAAGAAAATATGAGCTGTACAAATTGTGGGTCAGAAAGTGTGGATGTCTGAGAGGACCATCATCTACAGCAGGGATATGCAGTGCTCACTGCCCACTGATATCAACCATACACTGAAGAGGGCACATGTTAGAGAAGGAGCAGTGCCACAGATTTTCAACCTTCCAGACTATATTAATAAAATATTTTATTAAAGTTGATGAAATTCTGTAGCCAATGAGAAGTAGCTGCAATAAATGATTTTGAAAATTGTATATTTTGTGTCATGTCAATTTATCTATGTATTTGTGGTAAACTGAATTGTGTAAGCTCTTTTCTGCTACTTGAAGGTAAAAAAAATCTGACAAATTTTGTCATAAATTTCAGATTCAAACTCATTATTTAATTATTAATTTCATAATTAATTTCACCCACATTTAGCCATGTAGTGCTCAAAGATGCTCCTCCACACTGATGCCATCTCATATTATACTTGAACATATATAAGAGGTATTGCACTTAAAGAATTTATGAAAACTACAGCTGTAACAGGGAGAGTTGACAAACTCATAAATTTGACTTTCAATATCAGAATTGTGATCATATTTAAAACTTATCAAAGTTATTTATTTACAACTTTTTACCATAATTATGATTGAATATCAAAAACATGACATACATGTGTTATTTAGTTTTAGCCAGGTGAAAGAAAAGGGCTTTATGCAGGGTTTTGTTAAAATTTTACCTAAATTGAAAAATTCCCAGACTGCTTATAAATTTATCTCTTGGGATAATACGAAATTGTACATATTTTACATATTCTCACCTTTAATTTAAGCCATATTTTATAAAAATCGGATAAGAAATAAGGGCGCTAGGACTGTTTTTGTGACAGATGGATGCACATCCCACATAGGAACTACACTGCTTTGCTGACATGACTCAATGCATAGTAATGGCGCCGAGGGCGATGCATCGCTAGCTATAGCGGCAACAGGCGATGTCCAATCCAGTATAATATAGATCAATGGGACGAACTCTACTGAATTCTGCTCGGACCTGCCGCCTGGTTACTAGAGTCTAGTCGTGTGGGATATGAGCTGGCGAGCCAAAAGCCCAAGGAATTTCGTACCTGAGCACTGAGTTTGAGTATTCCCTATTTTTCTTGCGGTCAAACTGTTTTTACCGCTCTGAGTGAGTTCCATTGCGTTACCCCATAACGGACTGAAACGCACCAACTTCTAAAGGTTCTTGGAGGCCTAAACACTTTCAAAGGATAGACTTTTCTCTGGTTAACACCCATTCACCTGTAATGTGAACACTCCTTTGTTCCTTATATGTGAATTAAGGTGACATTTGCAATTAACTAATATTTTCTGGGTTGAACTCTACCGAGTTTGATATTTACCGTTTCACTTTGATATTCACTGTCTTATATTGTTGTTATTTGTTTATTTTAATTGATTGTTTTATTATTTTGGTTATGTGAATTGCTGGAAATCATTTATGGTGTTGAGAAAGAAATAACATTGGTTTATTATATTGTAGAGCAACAGACAAAACAAATACTTACCTCTTAATCTGTGAAACAAACTGTAACGTTACAACCAGGAAGACAGGGATCCAATTGCGGATTTTAGTTTTCTTTTTATTTTTTGAAGTGAACACGGAGCACTCGTATAGACGAGCAACACCGTGGAGTGTGTGCGGTGTATGTGTGTGATAGTCGAGGTCGAGACGGTCCGAGTTCAGGCCGGGTAGACAGATGGCTGGAGGTACAAGAGGGCTAGGCTGGGAACGATGTCTGGAACGAGAGCAGAGGTCAGAACACAGGAGAGCAATCACGAGGAGATAACGCTTAGTCAGTGGCATGCCAACAATACTTCGCAACCCGGTGGTGAGAGGGGAAGGCTTAAGTACACGTGGCTATGGGAGGTAACGAGCGGCAGGTGCAAGGACTAAGTAGGTGGTCACGTGCTGTTCCTGACAGTACCCCCCCACCGACGAGCGGCACCAGCCGCAACCGAACGATTAGACGGGGGGCGACCACGGCGACGAGGGGCAGGGAAGTTAGGATGGGCAGCGTGAAAGTCCGCGATGAGCGGGGGATCCAACACGTCCCGTGCGGGGACCCAGGCGCTCTCCTCGGGTCCATAGCCCTCCCACTCAATGAGGTACTGAAGCCCACCCCGACGCCGACGGGACTCCAGAATCTCCTGGATGAGGTAGGCGGGGCGCCTGTCGAGCTCCAGTGGTTCAGGTGGCTTGGCAAGTGACGGTGTAGTGGACATGGGGCTGTAAAACACCGGCTTGAGCAGAGAGACGTGAAAGACAGGATGCACACGATACTGAGGGGGTAGCTGTATCTCATACGACACGGCGTTGACACGACGTAAAACCTTGAAGGGCCCGATGTATTTAGGGCTCAGTTTCTTACAGTACCGCTGCAGGTTCAAGTCGCGCGTAGACAACCACACCCGCTGACCAGGGTGATGGACAAGAGAGGGCAGACGACGACGGTCGGCGTGGAGTCTCCGAGTGTGTAGCGCTCGCCGCAGGTGCACGTGGGCACGTTCCCATGTCCGTGCACTGTTCCGAAACCAGTCGTCTAACGCAGGTATATTCGACGAGCTATTGTCCCAGGGGAAGAAAGCCGGTTGATACCCGTACACACATTGGAAGGGAGTCATCTTGGTGGATGAATGCATTAACGAATTCCGAGCATATTCCGCCCAGGGTAAGTATTTACTCCAGCTCGTCTGAGAAACGCAATACTGCCTTAGGAACCTCCCGATCTCCTGATTTACTCGTTCCACCTCGCCGTTGGACTGTGGATGGTAGCCGGAGGTAAGACTAACGGCGACACCGAGTAATTTGCAGAATTGTTTCCATAGCTGCGACGTAAATTGAACACCTCGATCAGACACTATATCTTCAGGCAACCCGAAGACTCGGAAATCGAAAGAAAACACTGCTTGGGCGGTCTCCATGGCCATAGGCAATTTAGAGAACGGTATCAAGCGACACATTTTGGAGAACCTATCGACTACAACTAAGATGACAGTGTTACCTTCGGACTTCGGCAGGTCAGTGATGAAGTCCATCGCGATGTGTGTCCAGGGCCGACGCGGAATAGAAAGCGGTAGCAGTTTTCCCACAGGGAGAGTGCGAGGGGTGCGCGCAAACACTACAGGCTAGAATGTAATCCCGAACGTCGTCCTTCAGAGACGCCCACCAATACAGCCGTGACAGCAAGTGCGCTGTGCGTGTGATACCTGGGTGACCTGTACCTGCCGTATCATGTGCCAGCTGTAAGAGACGTCCCCTCAACGACACTGGAATGTATTGTTTCCCAGCTGGACAATCGTCTGGACTTGGGTCACTGCGTAGCGCCTCTTCTATTTCGCCTTGTAGGTTCCAACAAACTGCGGCTAGGAAACAGGTGCGTGGTAATATGTACTCCGGTTCTTTGTCTGCGGTATCCTTTTCATAAAGGCGAGAGAGGGCATCGGCTTTCGTGTTCTTCGAACCGGGTCTATAGGAAACAGAGAATCGGAAATGGGAGAAGAACAACGCCCATCGGGCTTGGCGAGGATTGAGGCGTCTGGCCTCCTTAAGGTATTTTAAGTTCTTGTGGTCAGTGTATACGATAAAAGGATGTTCGGCTCCCTCTAGCCAATGTCTCCACTGGTCCAGGGCGAGTTTCACTGCCAGGAGTTCACGATTTCCTACATCGTAATTCCGTTCTGCAGGTTACAACTTTTTGGAGAAAAACGCACAAGGGACCAATTTAGGGGGGTTTCCTTGGCGTTGAGACAGGACTGCTCCCACTCCCACCTCGGAGGCGTCAACCTCAACCACGAAGGGAATCAGGGGATCAGGGAGGTGTAGGATGGGTGCGGAGGTGAACGCGCCCTTGAGTAGCGAAAATGCCCGATCCGCCTCAACTGTCCAGACGAGGCGTAAATGCTGCCCCCCCCCGAAGGAGATCAGTAAGCGGAGCGGCCACGGAACCGAAGTCTCTGACGAAGCGGCAGTAAAAGTTGGCGAAACCCAGGAACCGCTGCAATTCTTTCCTAGTCCGGGGCACAGGCCACTGCGTGACGGCCGCTACCTTGTCCATGTTCATGGAGATTCCCCCCGGAGACAGAGTACACCCCAGGAAGTTCACGGAAGTCCGGTGGAACTCACACTTTTCTGCTTTTGCGTAGAGGTGGTGCTGTCGCAAGCGTGACAACACCGCAGCGACATGCTGGACATGGTCAGTAGTTGACGAGGAGTAAACAAGAATATCGTCAATGTAAACAATAACGAATTTTCCTATCATGTCCCGGAATATCTCATCCATAAACGCCTGGAAAACAGACGGGCTGTTGGTTAGACCAGTGGTTCTCAAACTGTGGTACGCGTACCACTGGTGGTACGCAGAGCACCCCGCGGTGGTACGCCAGATGAACTCGGAAAATAAAAGATGCTTTGAGGTTTTTTTTTTTTTTTTACACAACACATTTTTTTTTTATTAAAACAGAATTATGACAAGTCCTGAAATTCAGAAACTAAAAGGGATTACTCGTATTATGTGCGGAGAAAATGTCGCTAAACAGTTCGACCTGGTGCATCTTTCAAACGACACGGTCACTCGCAGAATTGATGAAATGGTGGACAACGTCAGACAAACATTGACCGAGAGAATTAAAATGAGTAAATGCTTCTCACTGCAGTTAGATGAATCCATAGATGTCGCAGATTTAGCCAACTTGCTCGTTTACGTGCGATATGAGTATGAGGGCATGTCGCACGAAGACTTTTTGTGCTGTAAACCAACCACTACCAACACGAACTACAGGAGAACTACATTACAGGGTTGCCAACTTTTGACGTTCGCTTGGAGTGAGATTTTAACCTGGAGCCGGTGGCGAGTGTATTTTGTTGAGCGGGGGGTGGGGGGGGGGGAACGAAAGTTGGCAACCCTGACATTATAACATATGTGTGTAATGAGCAGGGTTGCCAAATGCGTGAGACACACGCATTTGACCGTCTTCACACGCCACACATCCGATTTCTCACGTCGACAAAAAAAAAATCTAGTTTATTTACCTCTGATCCACATCTATGATTCAATGAGTTACTAGTTCGCTCTGGCGCCAACCATCGTGATATAATACTTAATTCGTGTCCATTTTACATCCTCCCGGTAACAATTTACATTCGCCCCCCCCCCCCCCCCCCCCCCCCTGTCAACAACTTAAACTTGCCAAACAGCTTTTTCTTTTTTTTTTTTTTTTTTTTTGGGGGGGGGGGGGCGGGGTAGTAGGTGGTACGTGGAGGTTTTTCGTTTGACAGTTGGTGGTACTTTGTCTAAAAAGTTTGAGAACCACTGGGTTAGACCATACGGCATCACTAGATATTCATAGTGACCTCGTGCTGTGACGAAAGCGGTTTTCCACTCGTCCCCTTCACGGATTCGAATTAGATTGTAGGCACTCCGCAAGTCTAGCTTCGTGAATATGTTCGCCCCTCTAAGACGTTCCTGTGACTCCGAGATGAAGGGAAGAGGATAGACGAATCTAGACGTGACAGCATTGAGAGAGCGATAGTCTATACAAGGACGTAGTCCCCCCCCTTTCTTCTCCACAAAGAAAAACCCCGCTGCCACAGGCGATGTGGACGGACGGATGAACCCTTTCTGAAGAGCCTCGTCAATATACTGCTCCATAGCCAGATCCTCCAGACGAGACAAGGGGTAAGGCTTCGTACGCCGTGGGAGGGGAGATCCGGGCAGTAGTTCGATCGCGCAATCCCATGGTCTGTGTGGCGGCAGGTGACTGGCGTTTTCCTTGCTGAAGACGTCGGCGTATGCTCGATATTGCTCGGGATAAGCAGTCTCGAGAGGAGAGTTGGGGCTCTCTACAGACGTGGATCGGAGAGGTAAGTGCATACAATTGTCGTGACAGTGAGAACCCCATTTCGTGATCTCCCTAGTCTTCCAGGAAACAGTGGGATTATGCAGAGACAGCCAGGGAAACCCGAGTACTACTGGATCGCGGGGTGAGGGCAGCAGAAGGAACTGGATGGATTCCGTATGGAATATTCCGACTTGGAGCGTAACAGGTACGGTACATTCAGTAATCAGCCCTTCTCCGATGGGCTGACCATTTAGAGCATTTACACGCAGAGGAGGACAGACAGAAGTCGTGGGGATGTGCAAACGACGTGCCAGACCCGCATCAAGGATGTTTCCCGCAGCCCCAGAATCTAACAGTGCTGAAAGGTGAGTAGACATACCCCCAGACGTGATTCGTACAGGCAAGTTAAGCTGGTTGTTATGGCTAAAACAAAACACAGGGTTGCTTACTCGTTTGTTCGTTGGAATGTCCTCCGCAGTGCGCATCGGGCGAACGGGGCAGCGATCGCGGAAGTGGCCTCTCTCCGCAGTATAGGCACAAGCCTTCGCGTAGACGCCGAGTCCTCTCGTGCAAGGACAGGGGTGTTCTGCCCAACTGCATGGCTTCTGCGCCCTCATGCGTTGCATCAAGCGATGAGAGGTTCTGACGACTCGGTGCAGTAGAGGGAGAGCTCCTCCACGACGCTGGACGGTGGGTGAGCAACAGCTTGTCTACGTTGACAGCGGTCTGGACGAACTCGAACAGTGACTTTCCTTCACCGCGGCAGGCGAGCTCCACTTGTAGATCGTGCCTCAGTCCTCTACGGAACACGGTTTTCAGGGCAGGTTCGCTCCATCCGCTACCGGCAGCCAGGGTAAAGGAACTCCCGAGCGTAGTCCGCCGCACTGCGTTGCCCTTGGTGAACTTCACACAACAAAGTGCCCACGTCTCTTCCCGCAGCCGGGTGATCAAACACGGATTTAAACAACACGGAGAACTGGGCCTCGGATTCGAGAGACGGGTCCTTGCTGTTCCAGAGTGCTGTACCCCAGGCTCCAGCTTCTCCTGTGAGGTGTGACAAGACGAAATGGATCTTCTGTTTTTCTGTCTGGAACTGGACCGGGTGATAATCGAAGTACATAGAGCATTGCATGAGGAAGTTCTGACAACGCTCCAGGGAACCGTCATACCGCGCCGGCACTGCCACAGGAATACAGTGAGGAAAGCCAGGAGGAGCGATGGCCGCAGCAGCTTGGTGTTGTACTGCTTGTTGTGTGGCCTGCTGCTGAATCACCTGCTGCTGGATCGCCTGGTGCTGTGCCACTTGCTGTTGGGCTGTCTGCAGTTGAGCGGCTTGTGCCTTCATAGCCTCCGTGAGCTGTCGGACGTCATCTTGGAGTGAGGCGATGGTATTCCCTTGCTGGGCGAGGAGTGCAGGTACGTCCGCTGGATCCATTTGTAATGGCGAAGTATTATGTAACGTTATAACCAGGAAGACAGGGATCCAATTGCGGATTTTAGTTTTCTTTTTATTTTTTGAAGTGAACACGGAGCACTCGTATAGACGAGCAACACCGTGGAGTGTGTGCGGTGTATGTGTGTGATAGTCGAGGTCGAGACGGTCCGAGTTCACGCCGGGTAGACAGATGGCTGGAGGTACAAGAGGGCTAGGCTGGGAACGATGTCTGGAACGAGAGCAGAGGTCAGAACACAGGAGAGCAATCACGAGGAGATAACGCTTAGTCAGTGGCATGCCAACAATACTTCGCAACCCGGTGGTGAGAGGGGAAGGCTTAAGTACACGTGGCTATGGGAGGTAACGAGCGGCAGGTGCAAGGACTAAGTAGGTGGTCACGTGCTGTTCCTGACACAAACGTATACCGACCTTCAATACATACCTTAATATTCAAATTATACTTACCATAGTTCTTTAATTATACTTACCTTAACCCTCTTAATCTTTAATTATACCTACCTCAGCTAGTGATATAAACATTGATATAAAACCTAGAAATGAAGTGAAACCTCGGATTAATAATCTAAATAGAACTTAAAATACCAACTGTGTTACCCCTGAGGACTGAGTACTAAATATTTAATTCTTGAAACACCACTATTGGGTATGGATAAATATTTTTTTTGTGTATAAATACTAAATATACTATAAAATACTAAATATTTAATTCTTGAAACACCATAAACTCTATTTGGTATTGATTAATATTTTTTGTGTATAACAATAGAGAAACTAAACCTTAAATATACAGTGTGTGAACATTGTTAATGTGTTTTATTTTTCTTACCTGATTTCCCCCCTTTGCACATTGAGACCCCTATTTTAACATCTTTAATACATGTATTGCAATTTATCTTAATGTATTTTGTGTGTCTTTATTATCCTTGCCTCCAGAGCGAACCTAACTGTTCCATCATTTCCCATTGTATTTTAATATCGAACATACTCTAGTAGCAACCCCCAGGGGACGCTACATAAGGAACAAACATACCATCTTCTCTCTTGTCGTTTTTGTCTATTTAGTAGCCATAAACATATCAGAATTTAGAAGCTGCTCATGGATGGAAGCCATATATTGTTTGATGTCTGGTGTTACGTCAGGTAAATGTTCCTTCACCTGTTTTGTATTTATTTTTCACTGCCACCTATCATTTCAGAGAACACTGCAGTGAAGACACGTCCAGTACAAACGGCGCTCTTACAGGTGCGCACGCAATGCGCAGAGTCCAGCGCTATAGACACCAACCTGTACCTGAGCCTGAACTCTGGTGTGATGTTTATAATAACTTTGTACAAAAAGAAAGACAGAACTGAAATAAACTTAACCGAACACAATAACGCTTACAAACTGTGCTTATTCATCAGGGGTTTGATCCGTATGCCTACTAGACTTGTTTAGCAGTCATTTGAAAAATGTCAGAAAAAGTTGTCTTGTTCTCAATATTGGTGATGTGAGGTAAGATGTATTGGTAATTGTAAAAGACCATATGAAGAAATTCCAATCAGCGCTACTGTATTGATAAGAGAATGGACAGCCAAACCTAGACTGGAGAGAAGCACACCAAGCCTTCAGAACAGAGACAGCAGCTCAATACAGAACACAGTACCACAAATAAAGTTGAATTTCCTGATCTCAACAAAAATAAACACTTCCTGCAAGAAATGTCAATTATGAAAGTCTTATGTTATCTCATCATCAAACATTACTTTGTTTTTTGTGAGTGTTAATTTGTTAGAATACACCATTGTGTGAATATATGAAACAATTGAAACTGATTCATGTAGCAGCTATACTCAGAGTCCCAGCTCCAGTGAGCAAGCCAAAGGCAATAGTGGAAAAACTCCCAAGAGCACGAAGAAGAAACCTGGAGAGGAACCAAGACTCAGAGGAGACCAGTCATCTTCTGGTCAACAAAAATAATTTAAAAATAAAGCAACAAGAAGCCAAGACAACAGAAAAAGAATAAAGAGCAAAAAATATGTACAAATTCACCTTCAATATTAGTGGTCAAAGAAGTCCGCGCTAAGGCATGAAAATCTGTAATGCTGTCAGCACTCAGAATCTTATCATTCCTAATTCTGTGTATTCTGAGTAAAAAGTGTTATGCTTGTGATTTTGAACAGGATGTACTAAGAGTCAAAATACTGTGGTATGCTTTTCCAGCACGTTTAAGACATGGCTTTTAATAACTTTTAATTTAATTACATGACTGACAGTCATGGCCTGGTGGTTAGGAAACTGGTCTTGTGACAGGAGGGTCGTGGGTTCGATTCCCAGACCTGAGGCCATGACTGAGGTGCCCCTGAGCAAGGCCCTTAACCCTCAATTGCTCACTTGTATAAAAATGAGATTAAAAAAGTGTAAGTCGCTCTGGATAAGGGTGTCTGCCAAATGCCGTAAATGTAAATGTAATTAGGAACATCTGAAATTGTATAAAGTATGAAGATGTACACAAGTAAATATGCAAAATATTATATCAATTTCTGGAATATTCTTTATAACTAAATATAAAAATAAACTTTCCTTTGTATGTAAATAACAATCAGCTAGTGTAAACGGATCATAGCAGCACATTCGGACTGTTAAGAGACATAAAAGCCGACGTGATGAGAATAAAACTATTTCAGTTTACCTGCAATACATGTATGCACTTCCATAACATATGGAAGAGTTAACAAATATGTACATATGTGTGTATGCCCAGCGTCGCCGAGAGCTTCAGCAGTCATATTCTAATCTGTCGTAGTCACATTTACACACATGTACGGCAGATTGTGTCCACCTTAAAAATGATCTACATACCGGTAAAGGCGAAACTTACCTATCTAGTTCACAGGAATCTAAATTAAGACATACCTATCTACTAACTATAAACACAAAA